>NC_061090.1:26442210-26457210 GCF_015104395.2 Macrobrachium nipponense | reverse complement strand
GTTATTTAATTTATATTTTTGGTAAAACGTTCAGCGTATCTTTGTTTCATTGTATTTTTTATTTTTTTTAAGTACCCTTTATTTTCAAAACCAATTAGTAAGTCAAACGTAATTAAGAAACATATTTAAAGAATCATTAACATAATTCTAAGGACGCTAATTCATTTTATTTTTTATTGTCTAGTGAACAGAATGGGAAAATGACCGTAGCGCTTCGACCGGCGTTAAATTATCTGGTCTAAGTGGAAGCCATTGCAATTATCATATACCGCAGCAGCGCTGTGTTGCAAATATTCTCTGTCATTGTGCGAAAAGCGAAGCCGTCGGATCATTTTTTGTATTCTTTTTTTTTTTTTTTTTTTTTTTTTTTTTTTTTTTTTTTTGCACCAAACAAAAGCTCAAACCACAAAAGCGTGCCTCTCATTAAGGACTACGTACGTTACTAGGGTTTCATCAGGATTTAAAAATGATACATATTTTTTTTCTTCTTTTTCTTTTTCTTATTCATAACAGTTACTATTGTTTCTCTTGTTTTATATGCTGTTATCAGGGCACTGCTGTTATTTCAGCTGGGATCACGGAGGAATATAAATAGTTCTTGTTTAGAACCCTAAATACAAACCTAAGGTTTCATTAATTATATGTTTTTTTTGTTTAAGGATAAAAAAAAATTTTCAGTCCGTCGAGCCCTTGTTTAGTTTTTTTTTTTTTTTTTTTTTTTTTACGAAATGAAATCTTTGGCCAAAAATAATTTACCTTTTATCAAAATCCACTACATTTGAGCTCGATTGGGAATTATTATTTCTATAATCATGTTTTTTCCAATTTTTTTATTTATTCGGGTTGAGCATTTTCGACAAACCATATTCCAATACAAAAACAAACTCTCTGACCAAGGAAGCATACCCATTATTAAGGTTATTTTTTTTTTTATTTTTTTTTTTTTTTTTTTTTTTTTTTTATCTTAGTACCCTTTTTTTTAATTGTGACTTTGCCCACTGTACGTTTCAGGTTAATTTATCTTAAATTGTGTTACCGATTTATAACACAGGTCCTTTCGTTATTTCCAGATTACAATTAATATTTCATTATTAGTATTATTACTTTATTACTGTTCTTACTACTGTTCTTACTACCAGCAATAATATGCGGGTTAATGTTCAGTTTTCATTTTTTATCTAAATTCAATATACATCATTTCAATTGTGTATTTGCATATTGCCTTAGTTTACTCGAAGTGCACTACTATCATTTTCATTTTCCCTGTTTGACAAATGTGTTTACTTCTCTCTCTCTCTCTCTCTCTCTCTCTCTCGCTCTCTCCTCTCTCTCTCTCTCTCTCTCTGTTTATATATATATATATATATATATATATATATATATATATATATATATATATATGATAGATAGATAGAATATAATATTGGCTAATGTCTGAAGACGAACTCCTGGTGTACAATAGAAGTGAACTTTGTCTTTTCGTGAATTCACAACTGCTGTTCTTTATATTTATTTATTTATGCAAAGAATAATGAGAATCCAAAGAATACTACCGGTCGTAATTTGATATTTAACTCTCTCTCTCTCTCTCTCTCTCTCTCTCTCTCTCTCTCTCCAGTGAAGTGAAATGATAGAGATGTACATTGAAGATTCTCTCAGTCTCCTGAGTTTTTTTTTTTTTTTTTTTTTCATGTCATTCAAATTTCAATTTCAATACTCTCTCTCTCTCTCTCTCTCTCTCTCTCTCTCTCTCTCTCTCTCTCTCTCTCTCTCTCTCTCTTGTTTTGCGTAATCGAACACCGTAACGTTTCTCCAGTCAATAGTTTTTCCGATCGTACGTAACCCAAGACTTCATTGATGTTGCGTAACTCCCCCTCGTTTCCAGACCCCGTTTCAGGACTCGTTTCGGAAGTCTGTTGCAATGTTCCAGCAAGTTCCGGCAACGTTCCAGTAAGTGGTGGTCCCATTTGCAAGGCAAGGGACCACTTCTAGTCCTTTTAACTACCCTTCCCTTTCTTTTATGCAGTTCCACAATCTTTGTTGTTTAAGTATGCTCCTTATGAAAGGGCGGGAGGGTTTTGACTAGTTGGAAGAATTCGGGGGAGGGGGATGGGGGGCTGCCGTTTCAAATTGCTTAGTTTTTATGTTGATCAAACGTAGCCTTTTGTGTGTGTGTTTACTTCCACAATTATCTCCTCACTTTTATTGGAGCCAATTCACCATTGCCTTTGTTTGTATTATAAATGTGGTTATTTTTTATATACTTAATATTTGCCCCTGCGAGTTTTTTTTTCTTATTTCACAAAAGGGCATTTTAATCTATGGAAGTTTGATAGTTATATTCTATACTAGCTTTCCTGAGTATATATTTGCACATTTTGAATGTTGGTTATTAAGGCAGGTTATCATCTTTATCCTAGGGTCAGCTTTTGCAACATTCTAAAAGCACCTTGTAACTGTTGTTGAAAACTAAAGTCAGTCATCAGGTTGTATATGATGTTGTTATGATTCATTTTAATTAATTGTCCGCAGGTGCTCCTTGGTCCAAAGTGTATTTTCGTTCTTTTGCGTGCCTTGTATACCGGTTTCCTAAAAGCAACCCAATTACCCTAGTAGAAACGAAGGGTTTTAACGTAAATATTCATGATGGAGAAATAAACATTTGAAAAACGATTATCTATTCCGGTGACCACTTCTTTCTGTCGATTGCCCAACTTGAAACGCAATCCTTCTTTCAATTTCACTGACTCGCAAAAACATCGCGCTTTGAAGAGTGGAATCTATTATAGGGGCCACCAATCTTACCCCAAGAGCATCCTTTTTAAGCTAATCTTGGTCTAGATAAGGCTGTTGAGATGCGCGTCCACTTGGAGTGCTCTTGAACATTTGTTCCAGGTTTGGTAAGCAAAACTGACTGGCTCAAAAATATGTAGTTTTAAGATATCTAAGGATTTTTATATTCAACTAATTTTTTTTTAAATATAAAAATTCTTAGATAACTTGAAAATATATATTTTTGAGGCAGTCCACTGTATTGATTACTGCAGTTAATGTCTTCATTTTAATTTAAAGAAGCTCCCCCCCCCCCCAAATAATTAAAATAAACCCTGAATGTATATGAAATTAAATTACTTGCAGAGGAAAAGTATATTAGTAAGATGGTAAAAGGCAAGAATGATTTTATAAACACTCAGAAAATTAAAGTTTTAGTCATTGAAAAGCATCCATGAATATATCTAGACTCAAAAAGTATCCCAAATTTGAACATTTTTAATCAATCTCCTCTGACTAATGACGGTACATGTGAAAACTGTATACTTCGTTTGATGGCCGAAATATCTCGGGAAGTTTTTAAAAAAAAGGTCATTTTTATTTATGAAGGTTACATCAAACACTGGACGCTCAAAAAACTGAAATTTCGCATGCGGCGCTGTCCTTCATCTTCTAATTGGGTATTTGTAAGGCGAGTCGGGTAACTGGTTTTTGAGTCGGGTAGCTGGTTTTTTTCTTTACGATCGCTTACACATCGCGCGAATCGCTTAAGATCCTCTAAGGAATCTGGGAATCATCAATCCAATTTGTTTTCTCTGTTTTTTTCTTTCTTTTTTGGTTATAAAAGATACTCTCTCTCTCTCTCTCTCTCTCTCTCTCTCTCTCTCTCTCGTCTCTCTCTCCTTCTCTCTCTCTCCTCTCTCCTTGGGTGTATGTGTTTGTCTATGTATGGTATCTATGTATGTAAAATATATACATATATATCTATTATAATATATATATATATAATATATATATCTATATATTAATATATATATATATTAATTTATAGATATATATGATATATATATATATACATATATAAATACATCATAGAGATACCTCTCTCTGTTTCTCTCTGTCTCTCTCTCTCTCTGTATATATATATATATATATATATATATATATATAGTATATATATATATATATATATATATATATATATATATATATATATAATATATATATATGTTATATATATTATATATAAATATATATATATATATATATATAGATATTATATATATATATATCATGAGTCATTATCCTAGAGAGAGAGAGAGAGAGAGAGATAGATAGAGAGAGAGGAGAGAGAGAGAGAGAGAGAGAGAGAGAGAGAGAGAGACAGAGGCAGAGATTTTCATTTCAACGATGGCCATGAAGACGATGGCAGTAACTGATATTTCAAGTCTGTCATGAAGATGCAAATGACGACGATGAAGCGTACCGTAGTAACTGCACTCCCTAAGGTCTGTATTGAGAAATGGTTCTGAAAAGGTGCCTCTCAGTCGCTGGATAATTATAATAGAAGATGCTCGGGAAATACACAAAAAAAGTAAGAACGGTAAAAGGTAAAATTAATCCTTTGATTGTCAAAGGATAGTATGAATTGAGTGTCATCTTTTTTCTCTCGAATGATATAATCGATCATTAAAAAATTGGCATTGAATTGAATTTCACGTGCATGTAGATCAAAATCATCATTATTATCATTTTAGAACTCAACACGCGAGGAGTTTAGTTCTAGTCTTATAGATCCAAAATCATCGGAATTATCGACGCGACGGTCGAATGTTTCGTCTATAACCGTGACGAGCTCATGTAAGAGCTTCCGCCGGTATTATCTGATAAAGAAAAAAATAAAAATAAAAACAACTATGCTACTTTGGCATAGGGGCTGTTGTAGATTCACACTACGACGCTCCTGACTGGCTGTTGATAAGCCAGTCACAGGGCTGAAAACTCTCAGTGTCTCGAGAGAGTTCGCAAAGGCAGGATGTATGTTCCACCTCTCCTGAGGAATACTTTTGCAAAACGTATCCCTCAGGAGAGGTGGAACATACGACCTGCCCATGTGAACTCTCGAGAGACACTGAGAGTCTCCAGCCCTGTGATAGGCTTATCAACAGCCAATCAGGAGCGTCGTGAGAGACTGGCCTAGATATCAAATGCACGGTTGATGTGAATGTTAAATAGCCCCTTTGGGATCAAAGTATTTTATATACCTATTTCTATATTGTATTTTCGACAAATTATATTGATAAATGATATTTTCGTGCGGCCGTCTACTTTATTTAGCATGTGTTTACCTTGGACTTTGACGAATGTGGATACGTACCGGACTAATAACGCTCCTGTCTTGGGGGCTATATTTGCATTTTTTTTTTTTTTTTTTTTTTTTTTTTTTTTTTTTTTTTTTTTTTTTTTTTTTTTTTGCCTGTCTATGCAATGCGTTCCGAGGTCAATAGGCTAAGATTGTTCCATGATTTCTTTTAATTATTATAAGTAAATTGCATTATTTGCGATAACATTTATTGTATGATCTGTGATTCAATTTACTTACATAATTGTAGATTTTTCATTACACGTCAATTTGATCACGACAATGTGATTTTCCCAGCTTTATTATTATTATTATTATTATTATTATTATCGGCAGCAAGTCCAAAGCAAAGGCTCGCATATATAAATATATAGGTATATAGCACGGCCGGCCACCGCCGCCACCGCCTTATCTCATTTGCATACCGGATATGCCCGCAAGAATGCCCATTACTGTGTCCTGGTTGAGGTGAAAAATGCCCCTGCTTGCTTGCTGCTTTAATTGCTTGTGACCTTCACGGCTGGAAGTTTCGATTACGATGCCGGAACTGGAATATGATGCTCAGTTTTTTTTTTTTTTTTTTTTTTTTTTTTTTATTCTGGGGCGTTTACAACTTTACATTTTTTGTATATTGAACTTGTTGTATGTGATTATTATTTTACATCGCAAAAACTGTACCTTTCTGTCAGTGTAAACTGGAATACTATGCTAATTTCTTTTTTTTTACATATTTTATTTATTTTTTTATTTTTTTACTGTAACGGGTTAACAACTTTACATTTTTATATACTGAACTTGTTATGCGTGAAGCATATTTTACGTAACTGAAACTATTCCTTTCTTTTAGCCTAAATTTTTAACTATCAATATTCACGATTTTAAAATATTCAAACTTTACCCTTTAAATCCAGTGAAATTTTACTCATATTTATTTTTTTCCCGTAAAGTCTTTACAACTTTTTTTAAATTTTTGTTTTATTTTTACTGCAACGTGTTTACAAGTTTTTTTACATTTACTGTTTTTATTGAAACGTGTTTACAACTTTTTTTTTTACATTATTTGTTTTTATTGAAACGTATTTACAATTGTTTTTTTTTTTTTACATTTTTTGTTTTTATTGTAACGTGATTACAACTTTTTTACTCATTTGTACTGTTACATGTTTAATTTTTTTTTTCTTTTTACTATAACGTATTTACAAATTAAAATTTTTGATATATTGAGCTTGTTATGTGATGCATATTATTTTACATACCCCAAAACCTTTTTTTTCTTTTAGTAAATTTATTTTTATTCACGATTTAAGATTTTCAAACTTAACTCTTTCAATACAGTGAAATTTGTTTTTGCATCTATTTTTTACTGTTAGGTGTTTACAACTTTGTGATGCTTATTATTTTACTTAACTAGAAACATAACTTGCTTTCAGTATATATTTATATTTTCATTATTCAATATTTTAAGATTTTATTATCTTACGTTATTTTACGTCATTAAACTTTGCTATGTTTGGTGTAAATATTTTTATTTTAATTAGTTTTCATGATTTGAAGATCTTAAATTTTAGTACGTTCAGTTTAACGTCTGAAATTGTACTAATATCTGATATACGATTTGTTTTATAAGTTTAATATCTCATAATGTTTTCTTAAAGCCTATGGTGGGATAAAGCCAGTTTAGTCATTAGCATTAACGACACTAAAACTACTTTTATAATATACACATTTTTTTTATTTTTCCTTTTTTTCTATGCTTCGTGGAAATTATTTCTTAACATCTCTGAAGTAACTTAGTATTATATCGAATATTTTCCTATTCATATTTTTTTATACCTTAAAACTAGTTTTTTTTTTAAATTGTGAGTCTAGTTTTTTACTTGCGAGGAATTTGACGCTCTGGGAATAATGTTTTCTTTCATCTTGAAGCTAATTCATATCCATGTTTTTAATATCTTATAACTAGTTTTTTTTTTACTGAATTTTATTGCAAGAAACTTGACTCTATTTTTAAATAGTGGCCATTTTATTTTTTAATTCGTGCTTTTGTTAATAAATTCATTGCAAATGTCCAAAAAGGAGATGAGAATTCTGATCTAGCCCTGATTTGAATGGAAGTAAAGTCTGAGAGTACCCCCAAAAATTCATTCGCCTCTTAAAAAGATGAAAGTTTATAAGACTCCTAGAAAACATAGGCAGGGAGAAACTTCCAAAGCTTTCCAGTTTATGGGAATGAAAGGCACCAAAGTGAGACGAGTTACTCCAATTTTTTTTATTTATTGCTTTATTTTTGTTAGTGTTTTTTTACAGTTTTTAATTCATTAGTCTTCACGTTTCTTATGTATCTGTTATCTTATATGTATTATCGAATTTCCATAAAACCTAAGTACTGTATACATGTTTGGGCTTTGGTTTGGGTCACCCATCCAATCGCCGACCAGACCCATTGTAGCTTAATTTCTCTGATGCAGAATTGTTACCGTTAGGAAGCCGGTGTGTACATGTACCTCCTTGTGTGCAACCGTATTTTTGTTTGTTTCTCTCTCTCGGGTGACTAATAGCTTTCCCAAAATAAGTATCCCCTTGATGGGGGCCAGTGCCGTCAGTGCATCTCATGTGTTGTACTGTAGACAGTCACTTGAGGGTTTTTGTGGCGATCCTCCAGCACCCAGCTGCAACCTCTTTCATTCCCTTTAGTGTACCTCCGTTCATATTCTCTTTCTTTCATCTTTGCTTTCCAACCTCTCTAACAATGTTTCATAGTTTAGCTGCTAGTTTTTTTTTCTCTCTCTCCTATTACACCTTTCATCCCTTCTTACTGTCAATTTCTCTTTCAGCGCTGAATGACCTCTTAGGTCCCAGCTCTTGTCCTTTGGCCTAAATTCTATATTCTATTCCATTCCCTAAATAAGCGTAGCTTATCAAAATAATTTATCATTAGAGTACACTGCATAATAAAGGATAATAAGGAATGGTTATGTAATAAATAATTTTTTCTTGAAAATTATAAAAACACGTTTTGAAGGTTAGGAAATATAACATATGAATCATTTACTTTTTACTCAGTAGCTCAGCACCACTTAATTCAATTCAAAGCTTTGATGTTGATCGGAGTTGGATCTTTGCAAATTATCACTTTTAATTAAAAAAAAAACTTTAAAAAGAATTCCATTGTAATTCAAGGTTTTGTTAGGTATTACTACAAGATAATGTGAGAAATATCATGGTTTTAATCGAAATTATGACGGTAATAATTCAGGATTTTTATGAGACAAATTTATAATAGTTTATAATAGTTTTATAAATTGTGTTATTTTAAGTTAATTTTTTTTTTGTCTTGATATTAATCGATGAATTAAAGTCGGGTCGTTCACTCCAAATTAGGAGGGATCATTACTGTTATTAGGATGAATAATTACTAATTACAGAGCATCAAAGGCAACGCGTTTTAACCTGCCTGAATGATTTAAAGTTTTATTTTTTTTGCTCATTCACGGAGAAGGTAAATAATTATGGCCTGAAATATAATTATTATTTTTCTTTTGATACCTTTTTTTCATATTTTATTCATGGGTCGTATGACCGAAACTTAATAAGTAATCCTTTGATGGAGAGGATTCATATTTCATGCATGATTTATTTATGTATAAAGGTTTGAAGTGTATTTATATTATAACATGTTATTTTTAAGGGTTCGAAGTGTATTCATGTCACTTATAACATGTTATGTAGAGTATTCGAAGTGTTTTCATGTCACTAATAATAAGTTATGTATAAGGGTTCGAAGTGTATTCGTGTCACTCACTTATAACATGTTATGTAAAAGGATTCAATGTGTTTTCATATCACTTATAACATGTTATGTATAAGAATTCGAAGTGTTTTCATTTCGCTTATAACATGTTATGTGTAAGGATTCGAAGTTTATTCATTTCACTTATAACATGTCATGTATAAGGATACAAAGTGTTTTCATGTCGCTTATAAAATCCAATGTATAAGGGTTCGAAGTATATTCATGTCACTTATAACTTGTTCCCAAAAGATTTTATTCATTCTAGATGTCCCAAATTCGGATGAAGACTTGGACCAAGGGTAGGGTTTAAAGACACTTTATATTTTTTACCAATGGTTCCTGGGGGTAGACAACAAACCTCAGGTGTTTAGTGCAAGCTGCAATTGGGCCTCAGAATTTTGTGTGTTTCTAAAGCCAGTTTTGTTAGTCCCCTTAAACTTCAGTAGTGTAATCTAGGCCTTACTCAAGTTCTTTGCAGCGTCCCGTCGGCCCTTAGCCGCTACTCCTTTCATTCCTTTTACTGTACCTCCATTCATATTCTCTTTCTTCCTATCTCGCTTTCCACCCACTCCCAACAATTTTTTCGTCTGTATTTTCAACGCTGAATGACCTCATAGGTCAAACAGCGCTGAAAACAATGTATGTACGTACGAACATACGTATGTACACATTTATATGATCTCATAGGTCAGTCAGCATTGACAGTTAGCTACATACTTACATAAGTATTTACGTACATATGGTATATGCGTATGTTTGCATTTACGCAGGCTGTATATGCATAAATATGTATATACGTTTGCTTTTACGCAGGCTGTGTGTACATAATTATGTATATACGCACGTTCGCATTTACGAAGGCTGTGTGTACATAATCATGTATATACATACTTCTGTGTTTACGCAGATTGTATATACATGATTATGTATATACGTACGTTCGCATTCACAAAATTTATGTATATATGTATGTTCGTATTTACGCAGGCTGTGAGTACATAATTATGTATAAACGTACATTCGAATTTACGCAGGCTTTGTGTACATAATCATGTATATACGTGCGTTCACATTTACGCAGGTGCTCAGCCAGATACGTAAATAAGGAGAACGAAGCAACCGAGACTCGGAATTATTTTCATCATTTATTTATTTCGACGAATCGCGTCGCCGTCTCTCTCTCTCTCTCTCTCTCTCTCTCTCTCTCTCTCTCTCTCTCTCTCTCTCTCTCTCGCAAGGAGCTCGCCGTCTTGCGGCTAAAAGTAGACTTGGCAAAATAAATATTTAAATGACTGTGGCGAATAGGGAAAGAAGGGTTTCGCTGTTCCTGGACCACGTCCCATCAAGCCAGTTGTTGAGGAGAGAGAGAGAGAGAGAGAGAGAGAGAGAGAGAGAGAGAGAGAGAGAGAGAGAGAGAGTTATACGGATGTTATCAGCATGATTACGTGAATGTGCGCGCTAAAGAAAACAGCGAAAAATCTGCTAACGGAACTCGTGTAAATTTTTGTTAGTAGCAATTAGTAATATTATTGTTATATTCAGTAGAGGAAACCTATCCTCAAGGAACATGTGCACCAAAGGGGCCATTGACTTGAAATTGAAGCTTCCAAAGAATGGTTGGTTTCAAGCTCCCACCGTATAGACCCCCACAGAGCCCCCCCCCCCCCCCAAAGCCCCCCCCCCCCCCCCCCTTTTTTTTTTTTTTTTTTTTTTTTTTTTTTTTTTTTTTTTTTTTTTTTTTTATGAGAAGATGCAGAAAACCTGTGAAATAATTTCAAAGTTTGTTTAAGAGGCGAAAGTTAAAAGCAGAAGTTATGGAAAGAAAAGTCATATTGTTTGACGGAAGGATGGAACGCAGATTCCTAAGACATCTTGTCTCTCATAGGACTTTTTTTTCTCTCATGGAACTTTTTTTTTTTTTTTTTTTTTTTTTTTTTTGTTTTTTTTTTTTTTTTTTTTTTTTTTTTTTTTTTTTTTTACAGGTTTCCTTGATTTGGTATAAACCTCATCTTTTGGAATCATGCTCTTATATGACCGAATCAACCTTAACATATTTGAGGACATTTGAATTATTATTTTTGAATTGTTTTCTGTAATTGTGTTAATTTATTGCATTTACACATTTTTGTTAATTTTTATGTACTTAGGCGTAAGGTTATTGACCTAGGGTCATTGCCACAGGTATGTAATTAAAACCAATACTTTCACTATTATAGTTAATTATCTTCTGTTACTAATATGTCGATTTTTCTTTAAGTTATCGAGTGAAATTCTATTAACTCAACAGAAAACTCTTTCTTCTTTTTTTTCCTTTTTTTTTTCATTTCAGTCCAACTTTAAAAACAAACTGTCTCATATTCCTTCATACTTCGCATCTCATGTCACTTCCTGCTTACAACAGACCGTAAAAAGGCCTGTTGCAAGTTTTAATTTTTTCCACAAGGTGGAGCGTTTACTCGCTATAAGCAGCCTTACCTGTATTGAATAGTGAGATAACGATCTCTCTCTCTCCTCTCTCTCTCTCTCTCTCTCTCTCTCTCTCTCTCTCTCTCTCCTGTCAGCAGTATAATGAGTATATACCTCGGTATGCACGTGTACATATGTCACACATATATATTAATTCCATTTTGAGTTATTTCTTATTACTTCTATATTCATTTAAAATGCAATAAACTGTGCGTGTGCCAGAGTATTCATGCAATTTATATGCAAACATATATTTTAATTACATTTTCCTGTATCTATTTAAAATTAATTTCTCGCAGTGTGTGTGCGCGCGCGTGCGTGCGTTCAGGTAACATGACTCATCCATCTCCTATGTGTGTATGTGTGTGTGTGTGTATGTGTGTTTTCAACATTTGCATCGATGAATATAGTTATTCATTTTCACGTCGTCCGTAATTTGAGCTGATTTATGACGCCGGGTCTTTGCACTGACAAATGAATATTCTGGATTTCGCAACGCACGAAATCACCAGTTACCAGTCCGGACCAGAGAGAGAGAGAGAGAGAGAGAGAGAGAGAGAGAGAGTCAGGTCTTGTTAAATAAATATCGGTCGGTTCCTCCTCATAAATATTAATTAGGGAGGCTGGTCCGCCGCCATAACCCTCAGGTCATGTAGACTCATCTGCACCCAGGGCATCTGCTGCGCTGATTAATTAACACGGCGTCTTCTAAATGGGGCCGGAGACGTCCTTTTTGTCAGGGGCGATTTGTCAAGGCGTTTGCAAAGGCTGCTGGGTCTATTGCCTTCGCATTCGACCTCACAAAAGGAGCAACGGCGGTAGCGTATTGCTTTGGCTCCAGAGAAAGAGGAAAAGTATGTGAGGTCGCTGCCTGGTTCGTCGTTTTAAACTGGTGGCACCAAAAGGATCTGGCAGGAAAATCCAAGGGCAGTTTCCCACTTTGGGCCAAGGATGGGACAAAAGGGATCGCAGGGAATCCAGCAGTTTCACTGCAAGGATGGACCAAAGGATTCCTGCAAGGAAAATCCAGCAGTTTTCCACTTGCCAAAGGGAGGGGACCAAAAGGATCTCCGGAAAAAATCCAGCAGTTTCATTGCAAGGATGAAGCCCCCTTGCCTATAATTTCCAGAACTTCAGGAGTTTCTATCAAGGATGAAGCTCCCCTGTCTAGCATTTCCAGAACTTCACCAGTTTCATACAAAGGATGAAGCTTCCGCGACTAGAATTTCCAGAACGTCAGGAATTTCATACCAAGGATGAAGCTCCCCTGTCTAGAATTTCCAGAACTTCACAAGTTTCATGCTAAGGATGAAACTTCCTTGACTAGATTTTCCAGAACTTCTGCAGTCTTATCAAGGATGAAGCTCCAATGTCTGGAATTTCCAGAACTTCGTAAGTTTCATACTAAGATGAAGCTCCCCTGTCTAGGATTTCCAGAACTTCCCCAGTTTCATACCAAGGATGAAACTTCCTTAACTAGATTTTCCAGAACTTTTGCAGTCTTATCAGGATGAAGCTCCAATGTCTGAAATTTCCAGAACTTCAGCCGTTTCATATCAAGGATGAACCTCACGTTTAGAGAACTTCCAAAACATCAGCAGGTTCATAGACCTTACGCGTGATGTTAATTTTTCACTGCAACCAAGGAAACCGTTGTATTATAACTTTACCAAGTTAACAGCAAACCTGTTTTTATTTATTTATTTATTTATTCATTCATTCATTCATTTTTTTTTACTGCATAACGTTGAATTTGAAGATTCGAATGCAAAGATCTTCTTGGGAAACAGGATTTTTTTTTTTACAGTTTGCTCCTGAAGGATAGTGGTCGAATATCCTCTCACAATTCCTTTAATTAAAGTTTAGTAACTTTACTAACCTGCGTGATTCACCCGTCAGTAGACGCCTTCAGCGAGAAGAGGTGTTATTTAGAGTAACTTTTGTATGCATTCTTCATTCCACCCCTATACATTTGTTTCCGGTAAAGAATGTTTTATTTAAATACACGAAGGCTTGATAAGTCGAGGTATCGGTTTGTGCTTCTGAACTGATGAAAATTTTTAATGTCAGATTTCATTCAAATATAATCTTTGCTTCTTTCTTGTTTAGTTATAATGACTTAATCTACAGGGAAGTAATACTGATGTATCAATGGGCTAATATATATATATATATATATATAATATATAATAATATATATATATATACACATCTATTACACATACATACATACATACATATATATAATATATATATATATATATATTATATATATTATATGATATATATATGTGTGTGTGTGTGTGTGTGTGTGTGTGTGTATATGTGTGTATATATATATATATACTATATTTATATTATATATATAATATATATATATATACATATATAAATTAAATATCTATATATATTATATATATATGTTACGCAAAATGTGGATAATTTGCCAAATGTTGACAATTTTGCAGCGCTTGGTTGGCCTGCAAATTGTACACCCAAATAGGGCAGAAAATTAATTGGCAACAAAATGTACACATTTGGCAATTCATTCCACATTTTTGGCGTAACATATATAATATATCTAATATATTATTATTATATATATATATAATTATCTATATATACGTATATATATATATATTATCTATATAGTATATGGTATAATATATATATTATATTACTTGGAGTAGAATTCATTTACCTCAGTATTAGTGCACGGGTTGATAAACAAAGTAAAATATAAGCTTAAACAGTAAGTGACTGAATGATAAATATACAAACCATTTAAACTGAAGTGCCTGTGCGCATAGCTGTCTTTGAATATTAAGTGTAATACTGTGATCTTCAGCATAATATCACTGATCTCCAACATAATATTCCGTTAGCAGTGTTCAGTATCATATGATCACAGTTGTCAGTGTTTTATTTTTAGCAGCTCTTATTGACGAAATGTTTTGCTGCAGTGGGAAGTAATCCACTGCTGAGACCTAGATCAGACAAATGATCGTGTTTGAGCGCAGTGTTAACACGCTTGCATTGTAAAAATAAAAAAATTATTTTTCAAACTTGAATTTTGTATAATGATAAGAAAGGGCTTTTGCAATTGTATGTTGAACCATATGTAATACATGTATTTGGAAATATACTCTACAGTATTTCACAAGAGTGACGTAAGAGTTAATGGGCCAGTCTGAGACCTGTTAAACCAAATTGCGAGTGGTGTGTTATGGGAGTCAGGTTTAGCATGTTTTAATATTTTGCTGATGGACGCAGAATCAGTCTGATAGAGGCGTTTTATAATAATCTTTGTCCGTCCGCAGTTTTTTCTTTCCGCACTTTGTCTGTCCGCCCTCAGATCTTGAAAACTACTGAGGCTACAGTGCTGCAAATTGGTATGTTGATCATCCACCCTCCAGTCATCAAACATAGCAAATATCAGCCCTCAAGCCTTCGTAGTGTCTATTTTATGTAAGGTTAAAGTTAGCTGTAATCGTGCGTCAGACTTTATAAGCCAGACCACCACTGGGCCGTGGCTAAAGTCTCATGGACCGCGGCTCATACAGCATTATACAGAGACCACCGAAAGATGGATCTATTTCTGTGCCTA
>NC_061090.1:26409710-26434710 GCF_015104395.2 Macrobrachium nipponense | reverse complement strand
ATCAAGAGTGATACTTTCTTCTTGACTTTGTCAATCAACGTCACGTCTGGTCTATTTGCACGTATCACCCTATCCGTTTCTGATACCATAGTCCCAGAGGATCTTTGCCTGATCATTTTTTCTATCATTCCCTCAGGTTGGTGCTCGTACCACTTATTACTGCAAGGTAGCTGAGTTTCTTGCACAGGCTCCAGTGGAGGGCTTTTGCCAATTATTATTATTATTATTATTATTATTATTATTATTATTATTGTAGGGCACGTTCATAAGGAACAAACTACAAAGAACAATTAAATGCCTACCAAGCTTTCATTCCCGTAGGGGGGGTACTGCCGTCAGTGCACCTCATTCGGTGCAATGTAGGCATTACTTAAGGTTCTTTGTAGCGTCCCTGCTCTTAGTTGCAAATACTTTCAATCCTTTTACTGTACCTCCGTTCATATTCTCTGTCTTCCATCTTACTGTCCACCCTCTCCTAACAATTGTTTCATAGTGCAACTGCTTTGAGGTTTTCCTCCTGTAACACCTTTCAAACCTTTTACTGTCAATTTCCGTTTCAGCGCTGAATGGCCTTAGTTGCCCCAGTGCTTGGCACAATGCCAAAAATCTGTGCTAGGAATAAAGAAGTAACGTAAAATACAGTTGAGAATAATGCATATATTCATTGGGTCACATAGACCACCAAGAAACTAACATTATATTAAAATAAATAGTTTTCACTGCCGCTACAGTTAGCAGTCCTGGCTTTCGTTGTTATCAGTGTGTAAACGATTTTTTATGACCGACATGTATAACATTTTTATGTTTTATAGCATTATTGTGCAGGTGAACTGACTCGATACCTGACAGATAATTATTGTATTCGAATTCGAGAAACGTAATTTACCTCTAGTCTGGAGAATGGAATACCACAATAATGGTGTTGAAAAGTGTAGCCAGTGGAAGGAAGATGACTTTGTGACCAAGACATGGTTGGAATGCCTTATTTAGAGATAATTTTGCAGTGGGTGTTAAGATCCCAATTTAGGGCTGGGTGACACAAAACAGGGACATATAGACTTGTTATGTAGCGGGGCCATATATAGTCACAATAAAGACCAAGAGCCATAAGGGAAAGTGATAAGGGCTTCGTCATGTTTCTCGTCGTCTAATTCGTCTTATCGTAATTCCTCCTAAAATTACGATAAGTCGTATCGTCCACAGTTTGTTTAAAGTAATATGGACTGTAAGTTACAGGCATGTATACCTTAATACCATTTTTTTTAGACCCTGATATTGTACCAATATTCGGAATTATGCCAACGCCTCAATTTCTCGTACACCTTAAATGTAACTTCTTTTTTTTAATCATCTTTCCTTTGCAAAGCATTCTGTTTAAAATTATCTTGCCAGTAATTCATCTCTTGGTGTCCTAAGGCATCGAAGAGTACAGTATAAGCTTATATATTTTTGGGAAAATCTTTTTGTAACCTCTTCATATCTTCAAACGAGTCCAACTGTTTGACCTGAGGTCGTGTTCCAACCTTACAGCTTATTGTTTCATTCCTCCTGGCTAATTTCATTTCTTGCTTTGTAACTTTCTTTTTCATTATCTTTATTTACATTGACTTCCTTCCATCTGTATCTCATCTTATAAATGATTAAAGCAATCATTTAACCCTTCCATTCTTCATCTCCGACCTCCTCTCCCCAGTCTTCCTCTGCTGCTGTTTGCTCACGTTCTCAAATGACTTTTTTCCTCCTCCTCCTCCTCCCTCCTCCTCCTCCCTCCTTCTTCGTCTTCAATCTTGAGAACGTATTTTGAATAGAGAGTTCCGTCCTTTAGTCAAGTTCAGTGCCCCCGAGACAATTTCTCTACCTGCCTCCTTCTTCTCCTTATTCTCCTCTCATCCAGTTCCCCATTTCTGTTTTGCGAAATGGAAATTGCCTTTACTGCGTCGTCAGCATTTTAGGCGTTCGTATGACTTCAGTCTGACTTGTCTTGGAGGGATCTAATTAATCTGCTTGGGAAACTAGCTTCGAAAAATGCGATTTCATTACAGTGTTGTCTTTAGGGATTCTGTTATGAGCGAGTGCTATTGCGCCATAAGCCAGGGTTTGTTGCAAGCCTTAGCAATAATTTTTTTTTTTTTTTTTTTTTTTGGGGGGGGGCGGTCAGTGCAGAGACGTTACCCTTACTCTCAAATCATCTTCTTTTTCAGGGGTGGGGAGACCTGAACACCTTATGACAAAGTGTTCCCAGAAATAGAAAAAGCTTATTTGCATTTTGTCAGTTAATTTTTTCATGAGTGTTGTTACACAGTATATTGTTCTCATGTTTTTGGGTGCCTAAATTCATTTCTGTCCTTGTCAGGACTGAATCAAGTTAATTAGCCTGACCTGCGCTCCAACCTCTCTCTCTCTCTCTCTCTCTCTTAAGACGGATTCGCTGTATCTTCGCTACTGGTATTATTTCAGCCAATGCTCCATTCGCAATGGTTAAGATCCCGCCGTGCCTTCAGATTAATTACTGAATAGGTCAGCACTTATCACAAGGCATAGTCGTCGTCTTCTCATCTTACTCCCTAGTCGGGGTCGCTGTTTTTGACGACCCTCGTCCACATGTTTCTTATACTCTTTAAAGAAACCGTTCATTTCACAAGTATACTGATTCTGGAATTCTGCCCATTCTTCTGTTTTCCTTGATATCTATAACCTTCCCCTTACCTTCTGAAAGTTTTCTCATTTTCAAATATTCTGTTCAGTTGAGATATACTATGCAAATTAATGACCTTGTGTGAATAGGATTAATGGTAATAATATCAGTAGTAGGAAGAAGTAGTAAGTAGTATGATTAATACTAATAATGTTAGTGTTATTAGTAGTAAGAGTATTAAGAGAAGCATTCCAGGATCTTGTGATTAGTAAGATATATAGGCAATTAACTGCCCTCATTACTTTTAGGTCTCCTGACACACAGTAGGGAGCCTTTGTGATTTCAACATCGTATAACCGTGTTCACGCACTTCATCGCCCCGTGTGTATTATTGCGAATATCATTGCCTTGAGTGTTTGCATGTGAGTGTATGATTGCGAGTATGCGTGCTTGTGTGTGTGTGTGTGTGTCGCGATCAGCATTGCATGTGTATTTGTGTGCAAGGCTACCGTAGTGCCGATTGTGTATGTGTTAATGTTATCGCATTTTTTTATAAGCGTGTATCACATGTGTGTATTTATGCGTGTGTATGTGCGTGTGACAGTCCGTATATTAGGCATTTGAAATATTTTTCATGTAGGTGTCATAGCAATAAAACAAATATCAAACTATATTCAGTAAACACAATCATCAAAAACAGTAAGGCTGGATGGACGGTGATAATTGATACTTGTTATTTTTTATTTTATTTTTTATTTTTTTTTTTTGCAGTTCACTTAGAAATTGGTGAAAAAAGCTGAATTTCTATACCGGATATAAGAGTGGGGGTCAAGCTTTGTTGCAAATGAAACCTGCCTTACCGGTCTGGTGTGAACGGCAGTGGGTCAGAATGAGACCTGAGAGGCTAAGAGAATAGTTAATAAGAAAATGTTAACGAAGTATATTAAGTGGCTCGTAACAGACAGACTAACGGTTGCACGGACAAATAAAAAAATAAAAAGTACCCGCGCGTACACGCGCGCGTAATTAAGTGATCGTTATTGTACAGTGTAAATGGATCCTGCCAATTAATAAGATTTAGTGTTATGCATATACAGTTATCATAACGAAAGCGGAGAGAGAGAGAGAGAGAGAGAGAGAGAGAGAGAGAGAGAGAGAGTTCAACCCAAATCTATTATGTACGTAAAAAAGCCTTAAAGACCAATAATGGGTAATACAATGATATAATAAAGAGAGATAGAGAGAGAGAGAGAGAGATCCATTGTTATGCACGTAATAAGTCGAAAAACCTGTAAAGAGAAAAGCAATGAAGAGAGAGAGAGAGAGAGAGAGAGAGAGAGAGAGAGAGAGAGAGAGAGAGATCCATTGTTATGCACGTAATAAGTCGAAAAACCTGTAACGAGAAAAGCAATGAAGGAGAATAATGAGAAGAGAGAGAGAGAGAGAGAGAGAGAGAGAGACTTAAACCCAGATATATTATATATGTACGTAACAATCCTTTAAGACCAGTAAAGGGAAATAGCGTGAATAATAAGAGAGAGAGAGAGAGAGAGAGAGAGAGAGAGAGAGAGAGAGAGAGCTGGAAAAAGATCCATTGATATGCACGTAACAAGCCAAAAGACCTGTAATGAGAAATAGCAATGACGGAGAATAATGAGAGAGAGAGAGATAGAGAAGAGAGAGAGAGAGAGAGAGAGAGAGAGAGTATAAAACCGTGGTAGGAAGCAGCCAGCGGTAGTAACGGAGTGTTGGCCTAGGTTGCCATGACAACGGGAGTCGGGCGGAGAGCGAGGCCGTGGTGGTATAAGGGGCCTCGCTGGGATTCACAAGAGAGAGAGGAGAGAGAGAGTGAGAGTGAGAGAGAGAATTTTCAGAATGGGGGAAAAAATATGATTTGAGTCCGTTACTCTTCCCGTATCCCTGAAAGTAGGGTGGGAAAGAAGAGATGAAAATAGAATGTAAAAAAATTAGAGCTCACGAAGAGGGGAATGATATTGTAGCAAAAGGGGAAAAATGGACCAGGATGTAGTGGGTGGCTCAGAGACAATAGCAGGGGAAGGGGGTTTGTGGAGGGGATGTTGCTTATTTTGGGTGAGGGGGTGAGTGAGGGGGAGGAGAATAGACGGATTTGGGGCCAGATTCTGTTTTACATAATAATTAATCCTAATAAGTTAAAACATATTATTGTGTTATACAGTGCTGCGGTAATTATATGTATTTAATCCAAAGTCCATTAGTATAATGGATGTCGTAATGTCTGTGAGCAGCCCAGACTCGAATAAAAGCAGGGTACAGAAGTTGGAGGAATGGTGCAATTAACCACGAGATGGAAAACAGAAGTATGAAGAAAGTTCCGTCGCTTTCCAGATGAGGGAAAATAACATACATAAAATAAACAAATAAAAAAAAAAAAAGTAAAAAAAAAAATAAAAAAAAACAAAAAAAAAAATAACAAAAAAAAAGATAAAAACAAATAAACTAAATCCAAAAAAAGTAAAAATAAATAAAAAAAAAAAATAAATAAAAAACAAATGTATAAAAAAAAAAAAAAAAAAATTAAATCAATAAAAAATAATCAAAAAATAAACAACATAAAAAAAAAAAAAAAAAACAAATATAATTTCACAAAATAAAAATATACAAAAGAAAGCAAAAATAAAAACACTAAATACAAAAAAAAAAAAAAAAAACAAAAAAAAAAAAAAAAAAAAGAAATAATAAAAAAAGCATAAAAAAAAAAAAAAAAAAAAAAAAAAAAGTAAAACAAAAAAAAAAAATTAACAACATAATAAATTAAAATATATAATCAAAAATTAAAAAAAAAAAAAACAAAAAAATAAATAAAAAAACAATAAATAAAAAAAAAACGAGAAAAAAAAATAAGAAAAGAAAAATAAATAAAAAACAAAAATAAAAATGGGCCATAAAAAAAAAAAAAAAATAAAAAAAATAAAATAAAAGCTAAAACAAAAATAAAAAAATATAAACGTCACAGACCTTACAATCCAACGACCACTTCATTTCCACGGAGTAGGTGCGAGAAGGTTTGGCTTAACAGGTGTTACGATGAGACGCAGAAAGCACACTGTGTTAGAAAGAAGAAAGATTAAAAATTCCATTTTTGTAATGCCTTGGTAATGACTTATTTAAATTTCTTATGAGTAAGTATATCCGCAATTTTTAAAAACATGATAAAAGTTTGTTAGTGTGACTGAAATTATAAAGGTGTATGGTTATAATTATAAATAACTTCAAATGTAATCCTCAGTCTGCAAGTAGATGAGAAGGAACCATTATAAAAGTAATGAAGGTTTGCGAGTGTGACTGAAATTGTAAAGGTGTGTGGAGATATTATAAATAACTTCAAATGTAATCCTCAGTCTGCAAGTAGATGGGAAGGAACCACAGTATAAGAAACGATTCAGCGGCTCTCTCTCTCTCTCTCTCTCTCTCTCTCTCTCTCTCTCTCTCTCTCTCTCTCTCTCTCAAAGAACGAGTGAGAATAGAAACCAAAGGAAAGATTGGTTGAAATTTGGTTAGATTGAGAGACGGTACATCTGGGAATAGGCAGAAATGGGACAAAAAGAGAGAAATTATAATAGAGAGGGAATAACCACTAATGAACTCGAGAGAGAGAGAGAGAGAAATTCTCCCACAAGGATGTTACAACGCTATCGACTACCGATATTTACCGTCAGCTCAAAAGAACGTTTAGAAAGGTGGTGTCGTCTCCGGGGATACTGTTGTCCCACTTGTCCAATATCTTAATTCATTCATTGCCCTCTCTCTCTCTCTCTCTCTCTCTCTCTCTCTCAAACTAGTGGTTGGTCTTAGTGGATCTCGATTTATGCTCTCTCTTTTTCTCTCTTTGTATCTAGTCAGCAACCCCCCAACCCACCCACCTCTCTCTCTCTCTCTCTCTCTCTCTCTCTCTCTCTCTCTCTCAGCAGCAACATCTTTGCATGGAATGGTCAGTCCTTGATGAGAGTTTTGTACTCAATAGCCGAAGGTACGAATCGTCTCCTGCTTTTTTCCACTCCTCCTTTTTCTTCCTCTGACGAATTCTATCAACTTAAGCTTCGTATCGAGTTCCTCAGATACTGAATGGCATTGAAAACTTTAATACTATTTATTGTTCCCTACGTTTATTTATTTATTTATTTATTTATTTAGTTAGTTAGTTATTTATCCATCTTTCGTTTGACTTTGAAAAGTGGTCAATATACACCACACAATTTTATTGCTCCTAATGAAAACACTGGTTTTCTTCAGGTGTATTACAGAGCTGTAATAATTTTATCGTCATCCCTTTTTATTGGCTGTGTATTTCCACTTTCTTTAGACTTTGTGCTCCCTCACGAGGTGCAATAGCTTGATGCCAGTATAACCATCATTTGGATTTTGTTACTGTTTAGTGCAAAATTCATTTCATTAGATGGCCCCTTGTGTTCTAACGCAAAGGACCTTCAGTACCTTACGATCGACAGTTCTCCCCATATGGCAGACTGTAGGTCATATACCTTACCCCATCGTAGAACTGACCACTTATATAATGGGTCACAATATTCGGGATGAAGTCCACATACTATATTGGATCTAAAACAATATTATTCTTCTTTGTATAGCACATTTGTTGACCAAACCTAAAGGAGGAGGCTACGATATTTCGTACCTATGCATAAAGGAGAAGGTTACGATATTTCGTACCTATGCATAAAGGAGAAGGTTACGATATTTCGTACCTATGCATAAAGGAGAAGGTTACGATATTTCGTACCTATGTATAAAGGAGAAGGTTGCGATATTTCGTACCTATGCATAAAGGAAAAGGCTACGTAAGCCCATATCTTGTCCAAACGTGAAGAAGAAGGCTACTAAAACCCAAATCTTGCCCAAGCCTGAAGGAGAAGTCTTAGTAAGCTATCTTGCCCAGGCCAATAGAAGAAGGCTACAACTGTCCTTATCTTCCCCAAGGCGACTCTGTCTTGACCAGTCCTGAAGGAGAAGGCTATGTAAGCCCTTGTCTTGCGCAAGCCTGAAGGAGGAGGCTATATAAGCCCTTGTCTTGCCCAAGCCTGAAGGAGGAGGCTTTATAAGCCCTTGTCTTCCCCAAGCCTGAAGGAGAAGGTTATATAAGTCCTTGTTTTGCCCAAGTCTGAAGGAGAAGGCTAGATAAGCCCTTGTCTTCCCCAAGCCTGAAGGAGAAGGGCTCATAAGCCCTTGTCTTGCCCAAGCCTGAAGGAGAAGGCTACATAGCCCTTGTCTTGCCCAAGGCCTGAAGGAGAAAGGTCTTTTATAAGCCCTTGTTCTTTGCCCAAGCCTTGAAGGAGGAGGCTTAATTAAGCCCCTTTTTAATGCTTGTCCAAAGCTTGAAGGATGAAGTTTTTATAAGCCCTTGTCTTGCCCCAAGCTGAAGGAAGAAAGCCTTTAATTAAGCCCCATTTGTCCCTCTTGCCCAAGCCTGAAGGGAGAAGTTTTTATAAGCCCTTGTTATTGCCCCAGATCTGAAGGAGAAGTTTTCTTTATAAGCCTTGTCTTGGCCCAAGCCTGAAGGAGAACAAAGGTTTTTTATAAGTTTTCCCTTGGTTCCTGGCAAGCCCTTGAAGGAGAAGTCTTTATAAAGGCCCTTGTCTTGGCCCAAAGGCCCGAAGGAAGAAGCCTTATAAGCCCTTGGTTCTTTGCCCAAAGCCAGGAAGGAGAAGTCTTATAAGCATTGTCTTGCCCAAGCTGGAAGGAAGAAGTTCCTTTTTATAAGTTCCTTGGTCCCGTTGCCCAAGCCTGAAGGAGAAGTCTTTATAAGCCCTTGTCTTGCCCAAGCCATGAAGGAGAAGTCTTTTTATAAGCCCTTGTCTTGGCCCAAGCTGAAGGAGGAAGCTAATAATAAGCCTTGTCTTGCCCAAAGCCAAGAAGGAGAAGTTCCTTTATAAAACTAAGCCCTTGTCCCTTGCCCAAAGCCGAAGGATCCCAAGCTAACTAGCCCTTGTCTTGCCCAAGCCTGAAAAGAGAAGTCTTTATAAGCCCTTGTTCTTGCCCAAGCCTGAAGGAAGAAGGCCAATTTTTTATAAGCCCTTGTCTTGCCAAGCCTGAAGGAGAGTCTTTAATAAACGCCCTTGTTTCTGCCAACCCCAAGCTGAAGGAGAAGTTTTTATAAGCCCTTGTCTCCCAAGCCCAATTGAAGAAAGGGAAGGTTAATTTTTATAAGCCCTTGTCTTGCCCAAAGCCTGAAGAAGAGTTCCTTTTTATAAGCCCTTGTCTTGCCCAAGCCCTGAAGGGAAGAAGTTTCCTTTTTATAATCCTTGTCTGAACCCAAGCCCGTGAAGGAGAAGTTTTTAATAAAAGCCTTGTTTTCTTGCCCAAGCCTAAGGAGAAGGCTATATAAGCCCTTTGTCTTTGCCCAAGCCTGAAGGAAAGAAGTTCCTTTTTATAAGCCCTTGTTGCCCAATCCTGAAGGAGAATTTTATAAGTCCTTGTCTTGCCAAGCCTGAAGGAGAAGTTTTTTCTTTATAAGCCTTGTCTTGCCCCAATGGCCCGCCTGAAGGAGAAGTTGTTTTTATAGCCCTTGTCTTGCCCAAGCCCGAAGGAGAAGTCTTTAAACCCTTGTCTTGCCAAGGCCTGAAGGAGAAAGGTCTTTATAAGCCCCTTGTCTTGCCCAAAGCCGAAGGAGAAGGTTTTTATAATAGCCCTTTGTTCCTTGCAAGTTCTGCGGAGAAAAGTTTTTTATAAGTCCCTTGTCTTGCCCAAGCCTGGAAGGAGAAGTTTTTATAAGGGTCCCTTTCTTGCCCAAGGCCTGAAGGAGAAGTCTAAGAAGCCTGTCTTGTTCCCAAGCCTGAATTGGAGAAGCCTATTTTATAAAGCACTTGTCTTGCCCAAGAGCCTTAAGGGAAGTTTTATAAATCTTGGTCGTTTGCCCAAAGGCCTGAAGGAAGAAAAAGTTTTTATAAGCACCCTTGTCTTGCCCAAGCCTGAAGGGTAAAGTCTTTTATAACCCTTGTCTTGCCCACGCCCTGAAAGGGCAGAAGTTTTTAATAAGTCCTTGTCCTTGCCCAAGCCTGAAGGAAGGAAGTTTTTATAGTCCTTGTCCTTTGGCCCAAGGCCAGAAGGAGGAAGTTTTTTATTAAGTCCCTTGTCTTGGTTGCCCAAGCCTGAACGGAGCAAAAGGTTTTTATAAGGAAGCCCCTTGGTCTTTGCCCAACGCCTTGAAGGAAAGTCTTTATAAAACCCTTGTCTTTGCCCAACCTTGCAGGAGAAGTTTTTATAAGTCCCTTGTCCTTGCCCAAGCCAAGCCAAGAAAGGAAGTTTTTATAAGTCCCTTGTCTTGCCCAAGCCTGACGGAAAGTGTTTATTTTAAAGTCCCTTGTCTTGCCCAAGCCTGAAGGAGAAGTCTTTTTATAAGTCCCTTGTCTTGTTGCCCAAGGCCTGAAGGAAGGAAAAGCTTTTTTTATTAAGTTCCTTGTCATTGCCCCAAGCCAGAAGGAGAGTCTTTTATTAAAGTCCTTGTCTTGGCCCAACCCTGAAGGAGAAGTTTATTATAAGCCCTTTCCTTGCCAAGGCCTAAAGGAGAAAGTTTTTATTTAAAGGCCCTTGTCCTTGCCCCAAGCCTGAAGGAGAACAAGTCTTTTATTTATAAGTCCCTTTGTCTTGGCCCAAGCCTGAAGGAGAAGTGCTTTTTATAAGTCCCTTGTCTTTTTTTGGCCCAAGGCCGTGAAGGAGAATTCTTTATTTTTAACGAAGCCCTTGTCTTGCCCACACCTGAAGGAGAAGGCTATACAATCCCTTGTCCCAAGCCCAACCGAAGGAGAAGTCCTTTTTAATAAGCCCTTGTCTTGCCCAAGCCTTTGAAGGAGAGGCTAATATAAGACCCTTTTATTGCCCAAGCCTGAAGAAGAAAGTTTTTATAAAGCCCTTGTTCTTGCCCAAGCCTAAAGGAGAATCTTTATAAGGCCTTGTCTTGCCCAAAGCCTGAAAAAAAAAAAAAAGGAAAAAGAAAGTTTCTTTTATAAGTCCTTGCCTTGCCCAAGCCTGAAGGAAAACTTTATAAGCCCTTGTTCTTTGCCCAAGCTGAAGGAGACTTTTTATAAGCCCTTGTCTTGCCGCAAGCCTTGAAGGGAGAAGTCTTTATAAAGTCCTTGTCTTGCCCAAGCCTGAAGGAGAAGTTCTTTATAAAGCCCCTTGTTCTTGCCAAGCTGAAGGAGAAGGCCTATTATAACCCTTGTCTTGCCCCAAGCCTGAAGAGAATCTTTAATAGCCCTTGTCTTGCCCAAGCTGAAGGAGAAGTCTTTATAAGCCCTTCTTTGACCAAGCCTGAAGGAGAAATCTTTATAAGCCCTTGTCTTGCCCAAGCCTGAAGGAGAAGTCTTTATAAGTCCTTGTCTTGCCCAAGCCTGAAGGAGAAGTTTTTATAAGTCCTTGTCTTGCCCAAGCCTGAAGGAGAGGCTATATAAGCCCTTGTCTTGGCCCAAAGCCCGAAGGAGAAGTTTTTATAAGTCCTTGTCTTGCCCCAAGCCCTGAAGAGAAGTCTTTTTATAAGCCCTTGTCTTGCCCAAGCCTGAAGGAGAAGTTTTTATAAAGTCCTTTGCTTGCCCAAGCCTGAAGGAGAAGTATTTTTTATAAGCCCTTGTCTTGCCCAAGCCTGAGGAGAAGGCTATATAAGCCCTTTGTCTTGCCCAAGCCCTGAAGGAGAGTATTTTTTATAAGTCCTTGTCTTGCCCAAGCTGAAGGAGAATTTTTATAAGTCCTTGTCTTGCCCAAGCCTGAAGGAGAAGTCTTTATAAGCCCGTCCTTGCCCAAGCCTAAGGAGAAGGCTTATAAGCCCTTGTCGCCCAAGCCTGAATGAGAATTTTTTTATAATTCCTTGTCTTGGCCAAGCCTGAAGGATTAAGTTTTTATAATTCCTTGTCTGCCCAAGCCTGAAGGAGAAGTTTTTATAAGCCCTTGTCTTGCCCAAGCCTGAAGGAGAAGTCTTTATAAGCCCTTGTCTTGCCCAAGCCTGAAGGAGAAGTTTTTATAAGTCCTTGTCTTGCCCAAGCCCGAAGGAGAAGTCTTTATAAACCCTTGTCTTGACCAAGCCTGAAGGAGAAATCTTTATAAGCCCTTTGTCTTGCCCAAGCCTGAAGGAGAAGTCCTTTAATTAAGCCCTTGTCTTGCCCAAGTCGGAAGGAGAAGTTTTTATAAGTCCTTGTCTTGCCCAAGCCTGAAGGAAAAGTTTTTATAAGTCCTTTGTCTTGCCCAAGCCTGAAGGAGAAGTCTTTAGAAGCCCTTGTCTTGCCCAAAGCTCCTGAAGGAGAGTCTTTATAAGCCCTTGTCTTGCCCAAGCCTGAAGGAGAAGTCTTTATAAGCCCTTGTCTTGCCCAAGCCTGAAGGAGAAGGCTATATAAGCCCTTGTCTTGCCCAAGCCTGAAGGAGAAGGCTATATAAGCCCTTGTCTTGCCCAAGCCTGAAGGAGAAGGCTATATAAGCCCTTGTCTTGCCCAAGCATGAAGGAGAAGTCTGTATAAGCCCTTGTCTTGCCCAAGCCTGAAGGAGAAGTCTTTATAAGCCCTTGTCTTGCCCAAGCGTTGAAGGAGAAGTCTTTATAAGCCCTTGTCTTGCCCAAGCCTGAAGGAGAAGTCTTTATAAGCCTTGTCTTGCCAAGCCTGAAGGAGAAGGCTATATTAGCCCCCGTCTTGCCCAAGCCTGAAGGAGAAGGCTAATAACCCTTTGTCTTGCCCAAGCCTGAAGAGAAGTCTTTATAAGCCCTTGTCTTTAACCAAGCCTGAAGGAAAACTTTTTTATAAGCCCTTGTCTTGCCCAAACCTGGAAAGGGAAGGTTTTTATAAAGCCCTTGTCTTGCCCCAAGCCTGGAAGGGAAAGTCTTTATAAGCCCTTTGTTCTTTGCCCAAGCCTTGAAGGAGAATTTTTATAAGCCCTTGTCTTGCCCAAGCCAAGGAAGGAAAAGAAGTCTTTATAAGCCCTTTGTCTTGCCCAAGCCTTGAAGGAGAAGTTTTTTATAAGGTCCTTGTCTTGCCCAAGCCCTAAGGAAAGGCTTTATAAAGCCCTTGGTCTTTGCCCAAGCCTGAAGGGAGAATTTTTATAAGTCCTTGTTCTTGCCCAAGCCGGAAGGAGAAGTCTTTATTAAGCCCTTTGTCTTGACCAAGCCGAAGGAGAAATCTTTATAAGCCCTTTGTCTTGCCCAAGCCTAAGGAGGAAATTTTTATAAGCCCTTGTTCTTGCCCAAGTCTGGAAGGGAAGTTTTTATAAAAGTTCCTTTGTCGCCCAAGCCAGAAAGGAGAAGTTTTTATAAGTCCTTGGTCTTTTGCCCTTTAAGCCTGAAGGAGAAGTTCTTTATAAGCCCTATTTGCCCAAGCCCAATGAAGGGAGAAGTCTTTATAACCCTTGTCTTGCCCAAGCCTGGAAGGAGAGTATTTTATAAGCCCTTGCTTCTTGGCCCAACCAAGCCTGAAGGAGAGGCTTATATTAAGCAACTTGTTCTTGCCCAAAGGCCTGGAAAGGAAGGAAAGGCCCTAATTTATAAAAGCCCTTGTCTTGCCCAAGCCTGGAAGGAGAAGTCTTTATAACCCTTTGTCTTGCCCAAGCCTTGAAGGAGAAGGTAATTATAAGCTTCCCCAAGCCCTGGAAGGGAAGCTAATATAAGCCCTTGTCCCTTGCCCAAGCCTAAGGAGAAGTCTTTAATTAAGCCTTGTAAACCCAAGCCTGAAGGAGAAGTTTTTATAAGCCTTGTCTTGCCCAAGCCTGAAGAAGAAGTTTTTTACAGCCCTTTTTGTTCCTTGCCAAGCCTGAAACGGAGAAGTCTTTATAAAGCCCAATTGGTCTTGGCCCCAAGCCTGAAGGAAGAAGGCCTAATTTTTATAAGCCCTTGTCTTGCCCAAGCCCCCCCTGAAGGAGAAGGCTAATATTAAGCCCTTGTCCTTGCCCAAGCCAAGGAAAGAACCCGTTTCCTTGATAAAGCCCTTGTCTTGCCCAAGCCTGGAAGGAAGAAGTCTTAAATAAGAATCCTTGTCTTGCCAACCGCCTGAAGGAGAAGTCTTTATAAGCCCTTTTGTTGCCCAAGGTTAGTGAAGGAGAAGCTTTAAAGACCCATTGTCTGCCCCAAGCCGGAAGAAAGGACGTCTTTAATAAGGCCCCTTGTCTTGCCCAAGCCTGAAAGGAAGGAAGGCTAATTTTATAAGCCCTTGTCTTGCCCAAGCCTGAAGGAGCTATATAAACCTTAATAAGCCCTTTTCTTGCCAAGCCTGAAGGAAGCCCAAGCCTTAATTTTATAAGCCCTTGTCTTGCCCAAGCCTGAAGGAGAAGGCTTTATAAGCCCTTGTCTTGCCCAGCCTGAGGAAGAATCTTTATAAGCTCTTGTCTTGCCTAAGGAAGCCGTGAAGGAAGAAGTCTTTATAATTGCCCTTGTCTTGCAAGTTGTTGAAGGAGAAGTCTTTATAAGCCCTTGTCTTGACCAAGCCTGAAAAGGAGAACCCGTCCTTTATAATCCCTTGTCCTTGCCCAAGCCTGAAGGAGAAGGCTTAATATAATCCCTTGTCTTTGCCCAAGCCTGAAGGAGAAGGCTATATAAGCCCTTGTCTTGCCCAAGCCTGGAAGGAAGAAAGTCTTAGGTAAGCCCTTGTCTTGCCCAAGCCTGAAGGAGAAGGTCTTTATAAGCCCTTGTCTTGCCAAGCCTGAAGGAGAAGTTTTTATAAGCCCTTGTCTTGCCCAAGCCTGAAGGAGAAGTCTTATTTATAAGCCCTTGTCTTGCCCAAGCCTGAATGAGAAAGTTTTGTTATAATTTATCCTTGTCTTGCCCAAGCCTGAAGGAGAAGTCTTTTTATAATCCTTGTCTTGCCCAAGCCGAAGGAAGAAGTTTTTTATAAAGCCCTTGTCTGCCCAGCCTGAGGAGAAAGTTTTTATAACCCTTGTCTTGCCCAAGCCTGAAGGAGAAGTTTTTATAAGCCCTTGTCTTCCCAAGCCTTAAGGAGAATTTTTATAAGCCCTTGTTTTCCTTGCCAAGCCTGAAGGAAGAAAAAGGTTTTTAAATAAAGCCTTGTCCTTGCCCAAGCCTGAAGGAGAAGTTTTTATAAGCCCTTGTCTTGCCCAAGCCTTAAGGAGAAGTTTTTATAAGCCCTTGTCTTGCCTAAGCCTGAAGGAGAAGTCTTTATAAGCCCTTGTCTTGCCCAAGCCTGAAGGAGAAGTCTTTATAAGCCCTTGTCTTGCCCAAGCCTGAAGGAGAAGTCTTTATAAGCCCTTGTCTTGCCCAAGCCTGAAGGAGAAGTCTTTATAAGCCCTTGTCTTGCCCAAGCCTGAAGGAGAAGTCTTTATAAGCCCTTCTTCTTGCCCAAACCTGAAGAGAAGGCTATATAGCCCTTGTCTTGCCCAAGTCTGAAGGAGAAGGATACATAAGCTCTTGTCGCGTTCAAACCTGAGGGAGAAGGCTTTAAAAGCCCTTGTTTTGCCCAAGCCTGAAGGAGAAGGCTATATAAGTCCTTTTCTTGCCCAACCCTGAAGAAGAAGGCTATATAAGTCCTTGTCGTGCCTAAGCCTGAAGGAAAAGTCTTTATTAAAGCCCTTGTCTTAACCAAGCCTGAAGGAGAAGTTTTTATAAGCCCTTGTCTTGCCCAAGCCTGAATGAAGAAGTTTATAAGCCCTTGTCTTGCCCAAGCCTGAGGGAGAAGTCTTTATAAGCCCTTGTCTTGCCCAAGCCTGAAGGAGAAGTCTTTATAAGCCTTGTCTTGCCCAAGCCTGAAGGAGAAGTCTTTATAAGCCCTTGTCTTGCCCAAGCCTGAAGGAGAAGGCTATATAAGCCCTTGTCTTGCCCAAGCCTGAAGGAGAAGGCTATATAAGCCCTTGTCTTGCCCAAGCCTGAAGGAGAAGGCTATATAAGCCCTTGTCTTGCCCAAGCCTGAAGGAGAAGGCTATATAAGCCCTTGTCTTGCCCAAGCCTGAAGGAGAAGTTTTTATAAGCCCTTGTCTTGCCCAAGCCTGAAGGAGAAGTCTTTATAAGCCCTTGTCTTGCCCAAGCCTGAAGGAGAAGTTTTTATAAGTCCTTGTCTTGCCCAAGCCTGAAGGAGAAGTCTTTATAAGTCCTTGTCTTGCCCAAGCCAGAAGGAGAAGTTTTTATAAGCCCTTGTCTTGCCCAAGCCTGAAGGAGAAGTTTTTATAAGCCCTTGTCTTGCCCAAGCCTGAAGGAGAAGTTTTTATAAGCCCTTGTCTTGCCCAAGCCTGAAGGAGAAGTCTTTATAAGCCCTTGTCTTGCCCAAGCCTGAAGGAGAAGTCTTTATAAGCCCTTGTCTTGCCCAAGCCAATGCCAAGAGAAGTCTTTATAGCCCTTGTCTTGACCAAGCCTGAAGGAGAAAGTCTTTATAAGCCCTTGTCTTGCCCAAGCCTGAAGGAGAAGTCTTTATAAGCCCTTGTCTTCCCCAAACCTGAAGGAGAAGGGCTATTTATAAGCCCTTGCTTCCCCAAACCTGAAGGAGAAGCTATATAAGCCCTTGTCTTGCCCAAGTCTGAAAGGAAGAAGTAGAGAAGGAATACATAAGCCTTGTCGCCCGTTCCAACGCGTTCAAACCCTGAGGGAGAAACCGGCTTTAAAAAGCCCTTGTTTTGCCAAGCCTGAAGGAGAAGGCTATATAAGTCCTTGTCTTGCCCAAGCCTGAAGGAGAAGGCTATATAAGTCCTTGTCGTGCCTAAGCCTGAAGGAAAAGGCTACCTTAGCCCATAGCTTCCCCAACAAAACAAATGAAAAAGGGCGAGTCCCAATATCTGAATAACGTTGCAAATGCTATAAGACAGAATGATCACCATTTTAACGAATTGCAGTAAAGTAACTTTAGCTTTAAGGAAAGCACATTAAAGATTTGTATTTAAAACAACTGATGTTGTAAGCGTACACTAAAAACATCCAGAGTCGTTAATAAGATTAAGATGTTTGTTTAAACTTTTATAGGACAGACGCATAGAATAATTATATTTTGATAAAGGCGACAGTAATGAAAAAGGAAAGGAAAGGAATAATGTTAGGACTTGCACGACTGTATTAAATGGTGTATGTCAACGGAAATTAACAGAGTAAAGTAATATATGTTTAGTCGGAGTCTGTTGTGGACAGAATAATGAATTATTTTCGAGACACGACGGAAAGATACGTTTTACGGAACACTAATTAATTTTGATAAACATAATTCGTTCCATCTGTGGCTAAGCCGACTTGATTATTATATACTTGACAGTTCTGTAACTTCATTATATCCTCTCTTCTCTCTCTCTCTCTCTCTCTCTCTCTCTCTCTCTCCTCTCTCTCTCTCTCTCGTTCGCATTTCCCTTAATCTAACCCTTCATCTCCTGCTTTTGTTGAATATTATGCACGTAAATCATATCCAAGAACCTACTAAACCCTGGTTTTATTTCTCTCTCTCTCTCTCTCGTTGTTTTTCAACCGTTTCCTGTTCTTTCAATTCTTTTTCTATTTATACTATTTTATCTAAGTTTCAATGTCTCCTCTATGCCATATTACATGTAATTTCTCTCTCTCTCTCTCTCTCTCTCTCTGGAGTTCCTTGTGGATTTATGTTGGAGTTTTTTGAGGGTTTATGTCCTCACTGAGAGAGAGAGAGAGAGAGAGAGAGAGAGGAGAGAGAGTGGGGGGGGGGGGAAATTCACCCTAGAGGGAATTTATTTTATTTATTTAATTAATTATTTATTTATTTGACATGCTATCTGCGAAGATTACAATAATCAGAAGTTCGTCATTTTTCATTTGCATTTTATTTGTCTTCGTTTTCACCTCAAAAGATACCAGTTATTTGGTTGCTTGAGTCGTCATGGTGTAGAATTTTAATTTCGTGTCAACTGTAATATATGGATGTGTAACCTTTGTTATTAAACTTTGGTCTCTGCCATAACTTCTATATCCTTTCATTTACCGTTTTGGATTTAATTTCCTTCGCTATGTGTTAACGCTCTAAGAAACTTCGTTTAATCTGTTTTATTTATTTTCTTATTCATCTATTTACTTGAGGTCTTATTAGTGTATTCAGTTATACAGATGTACCTGTTTCCTTAATTATTTTTATTTCTTCACAAGGAATTACATTGAATTTTGTTCGGTATGTACTTTCATGACCTTTCTGTCCGTATAATATATATATATATATATATATATATATATATATATATATATATATATAATATATATATAATATGTGTGTGTGTGTGTGTGTGTGTGTGTGTGTTTGTGTGTGTATGTATGTATGTATGTATACATATAATAATAATAATAGTAGCATAAAGCCGTTTTTATTACCTCCTTCTTTTTTCCATCGCACAGTATTATAAAAGAAATCTAAATAAAGTTTAATTACAGAAATAGTCTAGATTAAGGCCACATCACATATTGTGATGTTATACCTTTTAAGAAGCATCTGCCTCTGATGAATCATTTCATCATGATCGTTCATCTAAAAAAAAAAAATGAACTATGCAATCAGTGGAAAGGTAAATTTCACTTTACTTAAGCACCAGAACGCCTTAATCAGACAAGTTATCAGGATCATCTCTTGAGTACTTGTGCTTAATTCGATTGTAATAACTGCTTTTTCTAAGTATCAGGTTTTGTTCATTACTAATTTTTTTTAATTACAAATCATCTCCAGCACTGAGTCTCTGAGATGCCTTGGGTCGAAGGTCACTGAGTTTGTTAGATTAATTATAATCGTAACAATAACTGATAGCTTAGATAAATGTGAATGTTATCCCAGATTATCGTGGGGATGTAAGATAGCTTTTTCTTAATGTATGCTTTTAATTTACATAATGAATCATCATATCCTACATTATTTAGGCCACAGTTTGTTTTCCATCCGTATATGGATTCCTCAGAGAGCAAGAGTCTGTGCTGCTATAACAAAAACACTTTTTTATTTCTTTTTTTCGTCATCATTCTCTTGTCCGCAGGTTTGTGTGTGTGTGTGTGTGTGTGTGTGTTTAAACTCATCCTTTGCAAGTTGAGGACATTTTATTATTGTTTCATGTAAATGAATAATAATAATAATAATAATATAATAATAATAATAATAATAATAATAATAATAATAATAATAATAATATGTAATTTTTTTTTTTACTGGAAACAGACCTTCTTTCAAACATGTTTTATTAAAAATAATGGCAGAATTCACAGAATTGATTTTATACAAAATTCTTTCAGATCATAAGGAGAATTGAAAGCATTTTGTATAAAATCAATTCTGTGAATTCTGCCATTACTCTTATAAAATAATAATAATAATAATAATAATAATAATAATAATAATAATAATAATAATAATAATAATAATAATAATAATAATAATAATACCTAATAATAATATTCCTTTTACCGCTTTGTTTAAAATAAATATAACGCTTTATCTTTTGAGAAAACTTCAAGGGTTTATATATTTTATATATACGGAAAAAGAATATACAGAGAGAGAGAGAGAGAGAGAGAGAGCTTACTGCTAATGGACTGCGATCCTTTTCATATCCACGGCGAGGTAAACGCCTGATGACCCGTCCGTTGTCATGGCCGAGAATAGGACTCCACGACGTCCTACGTCGTTATAATAATGATGTCACTGGAATGAAGATCTAATCTTTTAGGAGGGGGGACGTCCTTCATTGCGGAATGCCATTGTGAAGGACTCTCGTGGCTTTCTTTCTTTTCGGGCATCGTTGTGATCCATTAACCCCCCCCCCCCCCCCCGCCCTCCTCAAATCCCACCTCCCTTCCCAGCAGACTGCATAGCCCCTTGGTATCAGTCGTGAATGGGGGTTCAGTGCTGGTCACCTATCCTGATACTGACCGGATCCAAACGGTCTAGTGAATGCACCATATTAACACCCTATATACGTCCGTTCGTACTGTTCTCTTTCTTCCATCTGACTCTCCACCCTCTCTAACAGTTGTTTCCTAGAGTAACTTCGACGCTTTCCTCCTATTACACCTTTCAAACCTTCTCAATTCTCAATTTCCCTTTCAGCGGTGAATGACCTCATGGGTCTCAGCGCTCGGCATTTGGCCTGAATTCTATATTCTGTTGTATATGACTACCCGGCATCCTTCTTCAAAGACTGCTTACGGTATAAATGGGTCGATCATTAAAGTAATTGGCTTGTTTGATGAAAGGCGAGGGATTCTGTAATAGGATTGTCAATAATAGGGGGGGGGGGATTATTGTTTTTTTTTATTGATTGATTGGAGGGATGACGGTATAAATGTGATTAAAGAGAGCTGTAGTCTGCTTATGAAATAATTATTATAATTATGATGGAAATTGTCTTTCAGTCTTGATTATCATATCTAGTAGAAATTTGTATTTCAATAAAGTCAAAAATAAATTCAGGATGTGGTATCCGGAATTCTCTACCTTATTCTGTGTATCCCCAATCGTTTAGCCTCTTTTGTTTACTAGAAGGCAGCTATGTCATAGCATCAGCAATTAAGGCTTTAGTTTTTATATTTTTTTTCTTGCCCGTCTCAGTGTCTACACCAAAAACAATAAACTTGTTCTGCTTGCAATGGTAAAGTCTGTGGTTCGCGTCCGGCCTACCATATACTAGTTGGCCTAGCAATGGGAGTTTAAAAAAAAGAAAGAGACATGGGCCAGCAACTTCATCCCTTAAAGATTGCTGGGAAATGGGAGGCTCTACCACTCCACTCCATCTATCTCATTCCTTCGACCTTCAAAAATATAAGAAATAAAAAGTTTTTTCCTTCACTTATTTTTCCATCTATCTCATCCTTTCGAACTTCAAACATAGAAAAAAAAAGCTTTTTCTTTCACTTCCTTATTTTTCCATCTATCTCATCCCCTCGAACATCAAAAATAAAAAGAAAATAAAAAAATTTCCTCCGCCTCCTTAATTTTCCATCTATCTCATCCCTTCGACCTTCAAAAATAAGAAAAACAAATTTTTTCCTTCACTTCCTTATTTTTCTCTGTCTCATCCCATCCACCTTAAAAGAATAAAAAGTAAATAAAAAAAATTTCTTCACTTCCTTATTTTTTCATCTGTCCCATCCTTTCGACCTTCAAAAACTTCAAAAATAAAAAAAAATAATTTTTCCTTTACTTCCTTATATTTTCCATCTATCTCATCCCTTCGACATTCAAAAATAAGACTAAGAAAATAAGTTTTTCTTTCACTTCCTTATTTTTACATTTATCTCATCCCTTGGAACTTCATAAATAAAAAAAAATAAAAAGCTTTTTCCTTTACTTCCTTATTTTTCTGTCTATCTCATCCCCTCGACATTCAAAGAAAAATGAAAATTTTTTCCCTCACTTCCTTATTTCTCCATCTATCTCATCCCTTCCACCTAAAAAAAATGAAAAATAGATAAAAAGTTTTTTTCCTTCACCTCCTTATTTTTACATCCATCTCATCCCTTCAATCTTAAAAAAATGAATAATAAAAGGTTTTTTCCTTCCTTATTTTTCCCTCTATCTCATTCCTTCAATCTTCAAAAATAAGAAAAGAAAAAGTTTTTTCCCTCACGTCCTTATTTTTACATCTATCTCACCCCTTCGATCTTAAAAAATAAACATGAATAAAACGTTTATTCCTTCTCTTCCTTATTTTTACATCTATCTCATCCCTTCAACCTTCAAAAATAAATAAGAATAAAACGTCTATTCCTTCACTTCCTTAATTTTATATCTATCGCAATAAAAAGTTTATTCCTTCACTTCCTTATTTTTATGTTTATCTCAATAAAAAGTTTATTCCTTCACTTCCTTATTTTTACATCTATCTCATCCCCTCGACCTTTAAAAGAAAATAAAAAGTTTATTCCTTCACTTCCTTCAAAAATAGAAAAAATAAAAAGCTTTTTCCTTCACTTCCTTATTTTTATATCTATCTCGTCCCTTCGACCTTCAAAAAAAAATTTTTTTTCCTTCACTTTCTTATTTTCCATCTATCTCATCTCTTCGACCTTCTAAATAAAAAAAATAATTAAATGCCTTTTCCTTCACTTCCTTATTTTTACATTTATCTCATCCCTTCGAACCTCAAAAAAATAAATAAATAAATAATTAAAAACCGTCCGTCCTGCCTTCAAGAAGAATCTTAACATTTTTTTGTATTCACGTCCAGCCTTCGGGTACTTGGTAACCTCCACTAATTAAGCAATCAATAATTAGCTCAGCTTCTGCCAGAGCACCTGGCTGAAGCAACTACATTCCCGGTTGTTACCTATCGGCAAGTACGAAATATTAAAAGAAAGAAGAAGAAAAAAAAAAGTGACCTTTAAGGTCATTCGCGCCAGAAAATAGTCCTTCCGTCAGAGCTTCGTAAGGCTCATTTTCCAATGGCGCTCTCTTCCGGGCGGTAACCTCAACCCGCCAATTCTTTTCCTGTGCGCGACTGCAGATGATGATATAATAAAACTATATAACTGCTCTGTTCTCTTCAAGGGCACAGACAGATAGACAGGCAATCTCCTCGTTGCCTTTGCTAACGACTCAGAAATGCAAACAATAATATTAAAAAATATATATATATAGAAAATACTCGTAGCTTTAACTTTCCTTAAACGTCTCCGCGGAAGCAGGGCATATTGACCTCTATGGCGGATAAGCCTTAGGTACACACACGACCCAGCCGAGCGAAAACGCTCTGGCGAACCATTTCTTATAAAACTATCATTGTCAAAGCAAGCCACCACCACCAGCAGCAGGCAGAACCGACTGGCATACTAATCAGCTTCATATCTTGCATATGCAATAATAATCCTCCTGGCCTAATCTGAATGTATAACACAAAACCACAGGCTCCTCTGAGAGGTAAGGGGGGTGGGAAGGATACTGGTGTTAGGGGGAGGGGTAGGGACGCGGGATGCCAATGTGAGGTACACCCTGCTCGGAAGCATCCAAGAAATGGCCGGGTATGTTGCATCGTCGCTCGTGGCTTTCTTATGCGGTTCCTTAATGGCATTGTTATTGTAGCTCGTTATACCTGTATACGGGTTGGCATTGCCCATCATGACGTAGGCAAATGGCAGTAAGGGTGGTAAGTGTGTGTGTGTGTGTGTGGGATTTCAGAAAGGGAAGAGTCGCTGAAATTATTCTCTGAATTCTCAGAAGATTTCCCCGCTCACGGATCCGAGTCGGTGGGTTTGCCTTTAAGCAAACTAATCCTAAACCTTGGATATTCTAAGTAGGTTATTATATTTGATTTAAGCGTACACAAGGGTCAGTCCTTCGTTTTTCACAGCCTATTGTTTTTCTGTTTTAAAGAAGAAGTGTGACTATACCAAAGCTAGTTCTATATTAACATCCTCTCACAACATAGACAATTTTAGACTATTTTCAACTAGCTACGCTATTTTAGTTCAAGTTTTTGCTTTATTAAACTGCTTTTTTTTTTTTAATAAACTGGGTTATCGTCAATTCTGGAGATGATTGTGGCAGTTATCGTTATTTTTATTCCCTGAGGAAAAATGTTATTTGTTGAAAAATATTGTTCATCACCCAAATTAAATTTACGTAACGTCCATACAATGTATAAAGTAAGTGTTGGTGGAGGAAGTGTGGCAATTATAACTCTCTCTCTCTCTCTCTCTCTCTCTCTCTCTCTCTCTCTCTCTCTCTCTCTATTCCTCGAGATTTAACCCTTTATCCCCTGCCTTTGTTGTATATCATGCACGTAAATCACTTCCAAGTACCCTCTTTAAAAGCATGAGTCTCTCTCTCTCTCTCTCTCTCTCTCTCTCTCTCTCTCTCTCTCTCTCTCTCTCATGAAAATTCCGATTGATTTCAGATAATGACTTCCCATTATTGTCAATAATTGCTCAGAATTATAACAAGCTGCAATTTTTTTTTTTTTTTTTTTTTTTTTTTTTTTTTGTTTTTTTTTTTTTTTTTTTTGTCCTGCTGATTAGTGCTTTTGTTAACAATATCCCCTTTTTACTTTGGGCAGGACGTAAATTGATGTCGCATAATTATTGGGTGATATAAGTCTTCAGCTTGATTGTTTTCCAACCAGTTTTTATATTTCCTTATTACAAAGTTATTTTTGTATTGTAAATGGCTGAAGCTTAGCTTTTTTTTTGCATATTCATTTATACCTTTTTCACTTTTCTCTTCTCTCTCTCTCTCTCTCTCTCTCTCTCTCTCTCTCTCTCTCTCTCTCTCTCTCTCTCTCTCTCTCTCAGCTTGCTGAACGGGTTATTGAACTTTCTGACATATTTATGTGAGCGTTTAATTAGCTCCAGTAAACATCTCTTAACAGAAAGACAAGCAGGGCAGCTAACATGTTCCTACTATCAATTTTTACAAGACAAAATTTATATTTCGTATTTGAGAAAATAACATGAAATCTTTGATATTATCACACATATTTGAGACAATATGAAATCGCGAATCTTATTACTTAGAGTTCGCAAGAGCAGTTAGAGAATAATTATGTACCTGAAACCAGAAATCACGAAATATTAATGAATTTAAGCAAAGGCTTTGTTTGGTCAGCACTGGGGTATAGTTGACCTTCAGTGAACGCCTAATATTGTGGGTACGTCAGTTCGTGTCACCGTTGATGGAACTTGCAACAAACCTTAGGATGCCGGTGGGAGCGGTACTGGGTCCCAGTTGGGCCCGAAAATTGAACAGTAAGTGACTTGAGTCAGTTCATTAGCGACAGTTGTAAAGTTAAGTTTCTTCTTTTGCTGACCGTCATTTTTTTTTTTCATCTCGTTTCGTGTGAGTTTCTATCAAATTATTTCCTCTCTATCTTGTGCCTCTTGTGTTCTTCTCACCTTTCCATGTGTTTCCACGCTCTCTTTCTTAATTTCTCTTGTTTCCGTAACCTCTCCTTTCTTTCGCAGTTCCGTGTGTACTCATTTCTTGTGAGTGGCTACTTTTTCATTTCCTCCTTTCTCATATCTTTCATTTGTAGTTACACTCTCTCCTTTTTATAAGTTTCCACCTTTAACTCTTCCCGCCTTTCTCATGTTTCCTAGTCCTCTTCCCTCCTTTCCCATTTAGATTCTCCTCCTTTCTAACTTTCTTTTTTTTCTCTTCTCTTCCGTGTTTCCAGCCATCCGTCAGAAATGCAACTGATTAGCATCGGAAGTTTGAAACGGCAGCAAACTTCCCTCTAATCACTCCGGCAGAAGTTGCAAGACTCCGGGAACTTTCGAGGGAAGTCTTTGGAATATTTACGATTCACATTCCTCATTCCTGGTCATTCCTGGCCTCCGTCGCTGCCGACTTCGGTAACCCATTAAGGCAATAGGTGTCATCGCTGCGGCTCTGGGGTAATAAATAGAACTTTTTTTTATTATTTTTTTTAGGGTAGGAGTGATGGGAGGGGGAAGGGGGAGGTGTTTGGTTTGGGTGGGGGAAGCGGGAA
>NC_061090.1:26369710-26402210 GCF_015104395.2 Macrobrachium nipponense | reverse complement strand
TATATATGTGTGTGTGTGGTGTGTGTGTGTGTGTGTGTGTGTGTATGACAGTGACAGTACACATCATTGCGCAAAATATATCGCGTGCAGAGAGTAATGACGTATGTTCATATGTTTACATTGCCCTCAATATCTGAGAGGCTGATGATGGATATGAACCCGTCACGTATGTACCTGTTGGCCGCTCCGTATACCCGCAATGCTGTCAACTCAATTGACGGGTGATTGGCGGGATTCAATCAACACTATTTCTCACCTAAATTGCTCGGGAATTTGGGTGGTCCTTCTGAACTTTACGAGGGCGGGGATCATTGGGTTCTATTACATGTTTACATGTGCATTATATATATAATATATATATATATATATATATATATAGATATATATATATATATATATATATATATATATATATATATATATATATATATAATATATTTATATTTATATTTATATATATATTTATATATATATTAAGCCCATGATGTTTTGATGGTGTACACCCTCTCTCTCTCTCTCTCTCTCTCTCTCTCTCTCTCTCTCTCTCTCTCTCTCTTCAGACACAAACACACCTTAGCTGCGACCAACAATAGTTGACTAAAGTAACTTACTCATTAGGTCTACAAAGGCATAGTGAATTTTAGTGTTAATTCTCCTTTCGTCCTATCCTCGTCCAGTCCGAACATCGAATGGAGAGAGAGAGAGAGAGAGAGAGAGAGAGAGAGAGAGAGAGAGACGTTTGTATATCTTTGGTATGTGTAGATGGGAGATCCATATTAGAAAAGATGAAAAAAAAACACCTTTTTTTTTTTTTTTTACCCAGTACTAAATTATTTATGTATTAAAGAAAAACATTCAGATGGTGTATGTGTATATGTATTTATGTATGTTTGTATAAACAAGTTTTCCATCTTATGTATGTGCTCATGTGTATATATACACGCTTTCTCCTATGTTAATTATGACTCATAAATGACACCCATTTGTTATCTTAAATGTACTTGTGTACCAGCAAGGAAAATCTTTACCCTGTCAATATTTCATGGCGGGTAATGAGGCAATATTATTATTAGAGATATCGTTGTTGCAATGAGATGGATGATATTGAATGTTGATTAGGTCAACTTGCGCCACTAGATGTCAAGTATCGTTTAGGACGAGAGTGCTACTATATATATATATATATATATATAATATATATATATATATATATATATATATATATATATATAATATATAATACCTTCGAAGAGGCGTAATACTTGTTTTGAGTACAAGCAATGAAATAATTATAGTACAATGCTGCTTAACGTAATTTTTGACGGTTATGAAGCCTATAACACATCCTCTAATTTTACCCGTTATGTGATTTACTATTAATCTTAATAGAAGAATTTCAGTCTATTCCACTTTCCCTTCTTACCTAAGGAACCTGAAGGATAGTAAGTCGCCCAGCAGTGTTCACAGTAGGACTAAATTTGACATTCTATTTCGACACAGTGAGCACTTGTGTGAAGGGGCCAGGGGGAGCGCCCCTTGTGATCGATTTCGGGTCTCTCTCTCTCTCTCTCTCTCTCAGATTTATGGCTTTCCAAGCCATAACGCCTGGACTAATGACTTAACCAAGTCTTGTTTATTTTTTCCTTTATCCAGTCTCGGTGTACTTTCTTTAATGATACTCTCTCTCTCTCTCTCTCTCTCTCTCTCTCTCTCTCTCTCTCTCTTTCTATCAAGAATTCGTGTTCGTCAGCTGTTGGCTCAGGAGAAGATAGGTCTATAGGTCTAATTGGAAAGATGTTTGACTAAGCTCGATAGCACAGGTTTAACATTTGCCCATCCACATTCTCACTAGAGAGAGAGAGAGAGAGAGAGAGAGAGAGAGAGGAGAGAGAGAGTAGGGGGGGGGGGGGGAAGTGGGTGTGTGGGATGGTTACGTCATCACCGGCTACAAAAATGGCGGTCTAGCCAGATCCTTTAACCGTCCTGAGAGAAGCGTCTGGATTCTGTTGGTACGCCTTGTATCTGAAGAGGCATTGCTCTGGTGGAAGTGTTCTTCTCCTCCTCCTCCTCCTCTTCTTCTATCGACCATTAGGACGTTGCCTGCCTTCTCATCACAAAGCTTACTTACTATAGCTGCCGGGTGCTACTTCGATCAGAAGGTTTACTGCTGCTATTCCATAGACCAATGATTTTTCAGCTCTACTTCCAAGGCGTTGTTAGCTCGTGGAGTCTCTCATACTCCTGCCATGGATTTTTAGACGTTCTCTCTCTCTCTCTCTCTCTCTCTCTCTCTCTCTCTCTCTCTCTCTCTCTCTCTCTCATTTAGGCTTTAATGAACGTTAACATGTACGGGAAGTTTCCTCACGTCAACCTTAAGACATAGCTATCATTCACAAAGCTACCGGGACATCAGTGTTAATTTATCCGCTCTCTCTCTCTCTCTCTCTCTCTCTCTCTCTCTCTCTCTCTCTCTCTCTCTCTCTCTCTCTCTTGTAACTTGAATACCTTAGACTAAGCAGTAAGATTAAGTAGGATGCAATATGTCAACATGTCTTTAATAAAAATTAGAAAAAAATAATGGGAATGAGAAGACGGTTGAAAAAACATATCTCTGTTTACCATGTTATTAAATGCAGAGGCCGATGGAATGGGATACTTATTAATGCCCTTACATGGGCCAGACCAACATGAAACAGAAGGGTATAAAAATGTTTAAGAATTAAGACTTTGACCCAAAAGGAATCCATAGACTCGGTCTAAAGAGACTGAGATTGTGCGGTAGTAAAGAGTGATATTCTAGTATCCAGTCTTAAAATAAGAGTTGGTACGTTACCTGGAAATATGATGAATTGTTTTAGCTTCCAATCTTGGCTATTATTTATAGAGATCTCGTTGGAATTGCATCAGGCGATCACAGTGCTTTTTTCTACAAGATTAGTACCATTTCTCACAGGTTTCCATCATTGACGGAGTATAGTGTAGTCGCCTTATTGATGTCTTTGGTTTTATATATCCTCTATCGAATTATTTTATTCCAGTAGATTTGTTCTATATTTTATACATTCAAACTGTCAATAACAAATGCAGTATTTCACCGTGCGACTGTTTAATTTAAAAGAAAGCAGAATGAAAAGTGGTGAAGCCATGGTAACACTTTACGTAAATGAAATTTCGGAGAAACTTTACAACATTCAAGGATAAAAGCCACTGTCTAACCTCGTATCATCTTCGTGTAAGTCATGAACTCCAAAACCATTTCTGCTGAGAAACAAAATTATCGCTCGATTCCAAGAAAGAGTTGAAGATATTTTGTTCGGATTTCGACGTACGAAAGAAGTCCATTGGTGTGAGCATTACGCAATATTCTTTCTGTCATACATTCAGCCAAAATTTATTGGGTCCACTTTCGGAATGTATTTATGGTACCGTATGCACATAGTATGAGTCTTTGAGTCTCTGAGGTTCTTTCTGTTATACATTCAACCAAAATTTATTGGTTCCACGTTTCGAATGTATATATATGGACCGTATGTATATCTATGTCTTTGAGTCTCTGATGTTCATTCAGGCAGCCAGTCATCTTAAATTTGAAGGGTTTAAGTCTGGAATGTTTCGTTAAAAGCGCATTAATATTTCCTTAGTTCTGCTTTAATTTTTCTTTCAGATAATTCAAATACTCAAATCATTCAAAATGTTTCAAATCCGTTAGCGTAGGAACTTGGTAATGAATCTTTTTTTCCCGAGCATGTTTGTTCTTCCGACTTTTTCAAGAGTGTTATAAAAATATGTTTAATAATGGAAAAACTTTGATATAAGAAGCAATCGTAAATCTTCCGACTCACAATTGATTTCCTGGTTAAAAGTTAAATATGTCTTAGTTTTACCAGACCACTGAGCTGATTAATAGCTCTCCTAGGGCTGGCCCGAAGAATTAGATATTTTTACGTGGCTAGGAATCAATTGGTCACCTAGCAACGGGACCTACAGCTTATTGTGGGATCCGAACCACACTGTATCGAGAAATGAATTTCTATCACCAGAAATAAATTCCTTTGATTCCGCTTTGGCCGAGCCGGAATTCGAACTTCGGACCATCGAATTGCCAGCCGAGCGCGAAACCACTCGTCCAGCGAGGAACTTCATTTCTTGGTAGTTTGGGAATTCTACCACATCTTAGAATGCAGTAGCCATCGTTTCTGTAACCGTATATAAAGAAGATTTTAAACTCGGTGCTAATGAGGTATAGTATAGCATCTTTCCATCAGATCATTAATGCCTCAAGGTGCTTAAGATATTGTTTAAAATGCTATAAAGACAGATTCATTCGTCTCAACCTAATATGTTAGGGTCGAGCCCATATCAACCAAAACTTGTACTCTGATTTGTTGTTCAAAATGGACTGAATTTTTATTTTTTTTTATTTTCTTAATAGGACTTGTATTTTGTCGTATATTCTACGTACTTCAGGTCCCGTACCTTAAGGCCGTTGCATAAGTGCGTATGATTTCATATCCAGTTATTTAAACATGAATACATTTTGCATTCCATTCGTTTGCAGGATTTTACGTATGAACATCCTTGTATTATCTCTCTCTCTCTCTCTCTCTCTCTCTCCTCTCTCTCTCTCTCTCTCTCTCTCTCTCTATATATATATATATATATATACATATATATATATATATATATCTACACACACATGGTATACATATACAGATATATATATATAGATATAGATATATATATAAATATAATAAAATAATATATTTATATATAATATGCATATATACATATATATATATATATTTATATATATATATATGCAATATATATATATATATATATTATATATATATATATATATATATAGTATTATATATATTATATATATATATATATATATATATATATATATACATATATATACTATATATATATATATATATATATATATATATATATATATATAATATACATATACATATAATATATACGTGTTTACACGTACACATAACACATCCGCACACGTAGACACACACGCCCACTATAAGAGTTTCTTTTCAATCTTTCAACGTTTATAAAGACAAATAATGTTTTAGGACTCAAATGTGCATCGCTAGAAATAAAAGACGAAATCCAAATGACGTCAGTGTCCAGGTAAACGTTTTTAACCTTTATCGATGGAAATTGACTTGAAAATGTAACTCCCCTATTTTTTTTTTCTTTTTTTATATATAAAGCCTCTGACTGCTTCTGACAGTAATGGTGTTTACGATAGGTGTTACCGGGAAAGAGCAGGTTTTTTATTTATTTTTTTATTTATTTATTTGGGAAAGAGCAGGGTTTTTTTATTTATTTATTTTTAGTATGTTTGTTGCGTCTGTTGCTGCTGATGTTGTTGTCGTTATTGTTGTTTTTGTTGGAGAGTATTCATTTAATAAGAGCATTTTATTTCTTTTTTTCATTTTAGCTGATTTGTTGTTTTCTTGTGTAAGAAAGTTTTTTTATATGAATGTATTTTCCAATTTCATTTCTGCTTTTTTACTTTTGTCAGAGATCGTTGTTTGTTCATGAAATATTCTTTATTTCTTTTCGTTTTTTATTGTTGTTTCTTCTTCCTCTGTAAGGAACTGCTTTAATTTTATTAAACGATATTTGAAATCCAGTTGCGTCTCCTGTTTTTTGTTGATTCCTGTTATAATAAATTTATGGGTTTATTATGAGCATATGTGATATTTAATAACTTATTTAATATATTATCAATTGTTGTTGAAGTATACACATACATATATATGTAAGTATGTATGTATGTATGTATGTATATGCATGTATGTTACTGTGTGTGTGTGCGTCGAGATGTAATAAAATTTATTGATGCATATTTTCATTCATGGATTCATGGGATCATGAATATCTGCAAGTTAGATTTTAAAGTTTAACTAAAACATTAAAGAATTATTTTAGTGAAAGACTGCCGACTCACGCAAAAAAAAGGGAATTATTTTTAAAAATCACGAAAAAGTAAATACCTCATTAAGAAGAGTATGAGACTTAATACAATTTCTTAAGGAATTTCACTTTTTCTCTAATTTTTAGAGTCAATGAGAAGGCGAGTCCGGTTTCATAAAAAAAAAACTTCCCAAGTTTAGCAAATAAAGTTTATTGTCCGAAATGACAAAAACGAGATCGAATCTCCATTGACGTAAATATCAAGGGGGTTCGGTGCTTCTGGCCAGCTACTTTGCATTCTGGAATGAACAACAAAATATCAAGGTAAAAGAGAAGGAGAGGTTTACCCCCCTCCCATTCCTTCTCCACTCCTCCTCCCCTCCCCTCCACTTTCCTCTTCCTCCCTCCCTTTCCCCTCCTTTCTCCTCCCCCTTCCTTCTCCTTCCCTTCCCCTTCCCCTCTCTCCCTCCTTCCCCCTTCCCCCTTCCCCTCTCTCTTTTCCTCCCCCTTCCCCTCCCTTCCCCGTGTCGAGGGCGAGCTACTGTTTTTAGCATCCTGGAATGAACACCAAAATATCAAGGTAAAAGAGAAGGAGAGGTTTACCACCCCCCTCCCATTCCTTCTCCACTCCTCCTCCCTTCCCCTTCTCCCTTCCCTTCTCCTCCCCCTTCCCCCTCCCTGCCCCTCCTCGAGTTAAATAACCATAATCTCCTTTGGACAATAAAGAAGTGCAACGTTTGGTTTTTACAAGTTCATTGACTAATGATTAACACGCCATTTAGAATATATTGGTCACTGATGTGGAAATTTGGAATCAGTTAACTTTTTTAATTTGGTTTTCATTAGCTGCTTGAATTGCGAAAATCATAAAAGTTTACGTCATCAGTAAAATTATAAAGTATATAACTGCTTTCGGTATTTTGTTTTACGAAAAAGAGCAAAGATAATTCCCAAGATTCAAACAGTTTATTTTGAAAGACGATTAGACTTCGCTTATCCAAAAAAACAAGCAACATTTTCCTCGATAAAATAATGGTTGTAATCTCAAAATAATTTCAACCATACCACTTCGAAAGACAGTAGTATATATGACTCCCGTTTATGAAAACCATTATTATAATTCTTTAAACAAAAAGCAAGAAAAATGTCTCATTGAAATAAGTCTTTGGATAATTTCAAGTGGCGGGCTGAGAATTTCATACGGTATGTTATACGCCTTACCTATAGAAAACTGTATTTCGCCGAAGAGACTTCGAGAACATTTTTAATTTTTATTTATTATCTTCAGAAAATATAAAAGGAGCCGTTATGTTTTTCAAATGACTGTAGTTATTATTATTACTACTACTACTACTATTATTATTATTATTATTATTATTATTATTATTATTATTATTATTATTATTATTATTATTATTATTATTATTATTAAGGAGAACAGAGAAGACTCTATACAAAAGAAATGGAGTTGATGCAGAAATCCTTTTTAACAAGACTTGTTTAAAAGAGGGTCTACTCCCAAGGTATTATTATTATTATTAGTATTGTATTCAGTAAAACATGTTTGAAAGAAGGTCTGTTTCCAGCATACACATATTATTATTATTAGTATTATTATTATTATTATTATTATTATTATTATTATTATTATTAACTTATGTAAAGAGTGTAAACATTCATATGGAACAAAGCTAAAACACATTAAAATGTGAGGCAAATATCGCCAGAAACAGGACTCCCAGCCCTCGAAAAATTCACAAACAAGAACACAGAGAACAACACAAGTAAATAAATGCAATTCCCCCAACTGATAAATATCGGAAGTACTGCGCATACAGTTTTACGAGTTGACTCAAATGTCGACTTATTTAATATTCGACTCAAATGACGTCCACGCATCATCAATTCTTCCAGACTTCATGAAGTAGTTGAAGAGTTTTGACAGCTTTTTCCTTTTTTTCTTCTTCTTCTTCTCTTTTTTGTGTGAGTTTGCATACCGGTACTCGACTCGGTAAGTTGTGTGTATTCCTGTCTTCGATATAAATAGCCTGAACTTTTTGAAGTTCTTGCATCTTTATTATATCCTTTCTTTATTGCCTGATATTGGATCAGCGTAGATTCAGAGATAAGTGATTACTGTATACACACATGTATATATACACATGTATATATATATATATATATATATTATATATATATATATATATATATATATATATATATATATATATATAGATTTATATACAGTGTCTGTAACTGTATATGTGTATTTGTAATAACCACAATGCCGTTTTAGGTTCTCGATAAAACAAAAAAAACCGAGAAGCTAAGGAGGCATTCTGGTTATTATAATTGCATTAGTGTCGGGTAAAAAGTGACCATTATAATAGTATATATATTATACAGGGTGTCCATTAAGTCCCAGTACCATTCTGAGCAATAAATACTTGTAATGGTACTGGGACTTTATGGACACCCTCTATATTATATATATATATATATTATATATATATATATATATATATATATATATATGATATATATATATATATATATATATATATATATATATATATAAATAAAGTTTTTTTTTGCCACGAAGGAAAAAATGAAAAAAGCGAGATAGCCGAGTACTTTCGGTCCTGTTCGGACCCTTTACTGAAGGCAAACTGATTTTACAGAGAACAACATAGGCAAAAAGAAGGCTTAATATCCAAACTGACACTACAAGATTTGCAATAAGGGCGATTTTCACTCTACAGAAAGGAGGAGCCGCCTGAGGGTAGCCACATCTTGAAGGATACACGCAGTAAACAAGTTATTCTTCCAGAAAACAGTACATTTTCGAAAAAAACAACGGGAGCATATACAATTTAATATCATGAATTTTACACAATTTTCCCCCAAAAAATTATTATTAATGTAAAGACGAAAGAAAATATAAATATAATATATATATATATATATATATATATATATATATATATGATATATATATATATATCAACCAAGAGAAAGAGGGAGAGAGAATATCGAACCAGAGAAGAGAGAGAGAGAGAGAGAGAGAGAGAGAGAGAGAGAGAGAGAGAGAGAGAGAAGAAATAATAACTATATACATGTGGGACTAATTTATTAGTTGTTCGTTTATTTTAAGGTCTTTCATAAACATCTTACAAATATATGGGTCCAAATGGTACATTCCCAGACTAAGATTTAGGTTGCTTTTATTAGTGATTTGTATAATTTCCGATTCCCGTAAATTTCTTGAAACAATCATTAGATCTAGCAATTACCGAGGTATCACCCCAATTAATACAATGAGATTTTTCACTCAGATGGATAAGCAGTGCATTTGAAGTCTGGGCTGTTCTAACTGAATACATATGCTGCCTAATACGTACACATAAATTTTTACTTGACTGACCAACGTAAAACGATGGGCAATCCTTACAAAGAATTTTGTAAATGATGTTGTTATTTGTTACGGGACTATTCTTAATTAGCATATCTTTAATGGTATTGTTATAAGAGAACACTACATTAACATTAAACGATTTAAATTTTGATTTTATGGTTTCAAATCCATGAAAGTAAGGTAAGCTAAGTACATTTTTAGGCATTTCTTTTTCATTAATAGCAACACTATAAAACTTTTTGTGAGCTTTTTGATAACATAAATCAATTAAATGAGGTGGGTAGCAGAGATCGTTTCCCATCTTTTTTATGTATTCTATTTCTTGGTCCAGATATTGTGGACTCGTGATTACGCAAAGCGCGTAGGAACATAGAAGAAAAAATTGAAATTTTAATATTAAGATGGTGGCCAGAAGAAAAATGTACATATGTTAAATTATTTGTGGGTTTTCTATAAATACTGAATTGGCATTGGAAAGATTCTCTATGTATTAATACATCTAGGAAAGGGATGACATTGTTATTTTCAATTTCAACAGTGAATTTTATGGATGGCACTAAATTATTCAATTTAGACAGTAAATCATTTACATTGATACCAACAGGTAAGACTACTAAGATATCATCGATATATCGGTACCATTTTAAGGGGATAAGTCTGATATTCGGGAGGTGTTGTCTCTCAAAAAATTCCATATATAAGTTTGAAAGGAGAGGTGATAAAGGGTTACCCATGGCCATACCAAATATTCGTTGGTAATATTCTCCATTAAAAATAAATCTGCAATCACAAATACAGAACTTAATCAAGGAAATTATGTGACTAACGGACATAGGCAATTCATGCAGTACAAGTTCATTACTTAAATATTCTAGCACAGAGTCAATAGGGACTTTTGTAAACAAAGAACATACATCAAAACTGACAAAAATATTGCCAGGGTTTAGTACAATGTTATTTAATTTTTCCACAAGATCAAGAGAATTCCGGATGTGTGAATTAGATACAGTTCCTAGTAGCGAGATAACAGTTTAGTAAGATATTTAGATAGTTTATAAGCAAATGATCCTACAGTACTAATAATTGGGCACATAGGTTTGTTTTCCTTATGAGTTTTGACGTATTAAACGTCGAGTCAAAATGTCTCCCGTATGCCGATTGGACGTATTATACGTCGACTCAAAAATTTTTTTAAAAAATTGCAGACAAATACTTATAGGCCTACCAACCGAAAAGTTTGAATCACGCGCCTTGGGGGATGCTGGGAGTTCACGGATCAAGGCGTTGTTTAGTTTACAATCGTTACGCTGGCGCGCAAGCGCGAAATTCTTTCTTATCGCACTAAAAAGTATCAGTGACACATCTCAAAAATTATTTCGTCACTTTGACATAATTTTTGCACCATTTTAAATTATCCGTTACATGGAGTATTATATATGAAAATGTGCGCAATTTCATGTAAAATACAACCAAAAAATACTCATGATTGTAGCTTTTATCAGTTGTGAAATATATTTATATAAATGACGATAAGTGCCAAAATTTCAACCTTCGGTCAACTTTGACTCTACCGAAATGGTCGAAAAACGCAATTGTAAGCTAAAACTCTTATATTCTAGTAATATTCAATCCTTTTCCTTCATTTTGCAAAACCTTGGACGTCTCTAGCACAATATTTCGATTTATGGTGAATTTATGAAAAAACTTTTTCCTTACGTCCGCGCGGTAACTCTTCCGATAAATTTTTTCGTGCGATTATCCTAATATTTGCACCGTTTTAAATTTGCCGTTACATAAATTTTTATATATGAAAATGTGCGCAATTTCACGCACAATACAACTAAAAACAATATATGGTTGTAGCTTTTATAATTTTTGAAATATTTTCATATAAATAACGATAAGTGCAAAAATTTCAACCTTCGGTCAACTTTGACTCTACCGAAATGGTCGAAAAACGCAATTGTAAGCTAAAACTCTTATGTTCTAGTAATATTCAATCATTTACCTTCATTTCGCAACAAATTGGAAGACTCTGGCACAATATTTCGATTTTTGGTGAATTTATGAAAAAAAAAAAACATTTTCCTTACGTCCGCGCGGTAACTCTTCCGAAAAAAATAAGAAATATTTTCGTGCGATTGTCGAAATGTTTGCACCATTTAAAATTAGCCGTTACATAAAGTTTTATATATGAAAATGTGCGCAATTTCATGTAGAATACAACGAAAAATGATTGAAGGTTGTAGCTTTCCTCCTTTTTGAAATATTTGCATATAAATCACGATAAATAGAAAAAAACCACGTTCGGTCAACTTTGACTCTACCGAAATAGTCGAAAAACGCAATTGTAAGCTAAAACTCTTACAATTTAGTAATATTCAGTCATTTATCTTCATTTTGAAACAAATTCAAAGTGTCTAGCACATTATTTATATTTATTGTGAATTTTTAAAAAAACTTTTTCCCTTCGCGCGGCGATTCGCGGCCGCAAATCTCCGAAATGCGAACGTCGCATTCTCCTAATATTTGCTCCTTTTCATATCAGGCATTTTATAGAGTTTCATATATGAAAATGTGTGCAAATTCATGAAGAATACAAACAAAAATATTTGAAGGTTGTAGCTTTTCTCATTTTTGCAATATATGCATATAAAAAAATATATTTATAAATTTCGACATTCGGTCAAATTTAACTCGTCCGAAATGGTCTAAAACTGCAATTCTAAGCTAAAACTCTTACAGTATCGTAATATTAAATCATTTGTCTTCATTTTGAAACAAATTGGAAGTCTCTAGAACAATATTTAGATTTATGGTGAATTTTTGAAAAAAATATTTTTTTACGTCCGCGCGTTACGAATTCATACATCATTTTGTGATAATATGTTTTCTGTGTTGCTTTGATCGTTTTACAATGTGTTATATATCAAAATTATTGAAATTTAGTTTACAATACAACGAAAAAAAAGGTAACCGTTTTTCGCACAGCTCGATTTGAATACAATTATGTATGCATTTTTTTGGTCGCTATCACATATCGCATTATTTATATATGATAATGATATTTTTTTTTTCATTTCTGATGGTTGCATACTAGACTTCAGGCAATGACAAAAAAAGAGCCAAAAATGAACTCTTAATCTTGAAAACTAAGCGTGCTGTGATTTTTTGAAAATATTATTTTTCCCGCTTCCGCGCTCACACCAAACCCGCCTCGGCATACGGGAGACGTTTTGGTTTTTAGGGCTTAGGCGTAAGAGGGTAAATAAGGTAATGAGGGACACTTTACAGTTAACTTACACAAAAGTTCTTTTTTACCTTTAAGAATTTGTTTGATATTACCAAGGCTGATAAATCCAATAGTTTAGTGGTTCTTGACAAAACTGACTACATATCACGCATGCATACTTTACTAGAGGATGAAATAACTTACAAAAAACTCGCAAAAAATCCGTTGGACCAAGTAATAAAAAACTTTAATATCAATATCAAACAAATTCTTAAAGATAAAAAAGAACTTTTGTGTAAGTTAACTGTAAAGTGTCCCTCATTACCTTATTTATATGGCCTAGTCAAAACTCATAAGGAAAACAAACCTATGCGCCCAATTATTAGTACTGTAGCATCAATTGCTTATAAACTTTCTAAATATCTTACTAAACTGTTATCCCCGCTACTAGGAACTGTATCTAATTCACACATCCGGAATTCTCTTGATCTTGTGGAAAAATGAAATAACATTGTACTAAACCCTAGCAATATTTTTGTCAGTTTTGATGTATGTTCTTTGTTTACAAAAGTCCCTATTGACTTTGTGCTAGAATATTTAAGTAATGAACTTGTACTGCATGAATTGCCTATGTCCGTTAGTCACATAATTTCCTTGATTAAGTTATGTATTTGTGATTGCAGATTTATTTTTAATGGAGAATATTACCAACGAATATTTGGTATGGCCATGGGTAACCCTTTATCACCTCTCCTTTCAAACTTATATGTGGAATTTTTTGAGAGACAACTCCTCCCGAATATCACACTTATCCCCTTAAAATGGTACCGATATGTCGATGATATCTTAGTAGTCTTACCTGTTGGTATCGATGCAAATGATTTACTGTCTAAATTGAATAATTTAGTGCCATCCATAAAATTCACTGTTGAAATTGAAAATAACAATGTCATCCCTTTCCTAGATGTATTAATACATAGAGAATCTTTCCAATGCAAATTCAGTATTTATAGAAAGCCCACAAATGATTTAACATATGTACATTTTTTCTTTTTCTTTGGCCACCATATTAATATTAAAATTTCAATTTTTCTTCTATGTTCCTACGCTCTTTGCGTATCATGAGTCCACAATATCTGGACCAAGAAATAGAATACATAAAAAAGATGGGAAACGATCTCTGCTACCCACCTCATTTAATTGATTTATGTTATCAAAAAGCTCACAAAAAGTTTTATAGTGTTGCTATTAATGAAAAAGAAATGCCTAAAAATGTACTTAGCTTACCTTACTTTCGTGATTTTGAAACCATAAAATCAAAATTTAAATCGTTTAATGTTAATGTAGTGTTCTCTTATAGCAATATCATTAAAGATATGCTAATTAAGAATAGTCCCGTAACAAATAACAACATCATTTACCAAATACCTTGTAAGGATTGCCCATCGTTTTACGTTGGTCAGTCAAGTAAAAATTTATGTGTACGTATTAAGCAGCATATGTATTCAGTTAGAACAGCCCAGACTTCAAATGCACTGTTTATCCATCTGAGTGAAAATCTCATTGTATTAATTGGGGTGATACCTCGGTAATTGCTAAATCTAATGATTATGTTTCAAGAAATTTACAGGAATCGGCAATTATACAAATCACTAATAAAAGCAACCTAAATCTTAGTCTGGGAATGTACCATTTGGACCCATATATTTGTAAGATGTTTATGAAAGACCTTAAAATAAACGAACAACTAATAAATTAGTCCCACATGTATATAGTTATTATCTCTCTCTCTCTCTCTCTCTCTCTCTCTCTCTCTCTCTCTCTCTTTTATTAATAATAATTTTTTTGGGAAAATTTGTGTAAAATTCATGATATTAAATTGTATATGCTCCCGTGTTTTTTCAAAATGTACTGTTTTCTGGAAGAATAACTTGTTTACTGCGTGTATCCTTCAAGATGTGGCTACCCTCAGGCGGCTCCTCCTTTCTGTAGAGTGAAAATCGCCCTTATTGCTAATCTTGTAGAGTCAGTTTGGATATTAAGCCTTCTTTTGACTATGTTGTTCTCTTTAAAATCAGTTTGCCTTCAGTAAAGGGTCCGAACAGGACCGAAAGTACTCGGCTATCTCGCTTTTTCATTTTTTCCTTCGTGGCAAAAAAAAACTTTATTTATACATAGCATCACGTTTTATATACTTCGTGATCAAGTTATTCACATAAATATATATATATATATATATATATATATATATATGTGTGTGTGTGTGTGTGTGTGTGTGCGTGTGTGTCGGCTTGAACGCGTGCCTTTGCGTATGTATGTTCGTTCCCAGATCGTGTATGAATGCTGCTACGCAATTCCCAAATCGCTCTTGTTGCCGATTGTAGGATAAACACAAATTTTCGCTAAAGAATAAAAAAAAAATCCTAAAGTTTAGAGTTCGGATAAAACGCATCAAAGCCCGAGTGACTTGATATGTGTCTCAGCAAAATAAAACCTGGTTTTTTATCCGTAAGTTTCTCACGAGGAGAATAATTGCAGCCGAAAGTTTATCTTAGAGAAGAAGAAGTAGAAGAGACGTCATTTGGGCTTTTAAAAGATGCAGTCGAAGTTTTGGAAGTTAGGATATGTGCTTTTTACACAGACGTGTGATTTTTGTTACGGGCACTAGGTTGTTACGTCAAGATTTACCAGCCTCCGTTTAAGGTTAAGTTTGAACTTTTTTCGTCTATTTCCTCCCTCCCTACTTTGGGTGGTTCTTTCTCAATCTTTGTTTTATCTTGATGCTCAACTCTCTCTCTCTCTCTCTCTCTCTCTCTGTAGAGCATCAAGATGAAACTAGGATTATTAAAGAACCACCCAAGTAGAGGGAGGAAATGAAAGTAAAAAGTTCAATCTAAACTCTCTCTCTCTCTCTCTCTCTGAGGAGGAGGAGGAGGAGGCCACATTCACACACTTGCATTCTCGACATCCTTTGTCGCCCCTGTTTGGAATTCCAATTTAGTCGGGTTCCTTATTTCGATTTTTTTTTCATTCAGTGTTTCTTGTGTCTATCGTCTTATTGACTCTCTCTCTCTCTCTCTCTCTCATATATCCTTGGTTGTCAACTCCCTGTTACTGGTTTTTTTTTTTTTACCTTTTCTTTTCCGGTAGAAGATTTACGTAAGGGAGGTTTTTCCTGTGTTTTTTATTTATTTATTTATTTATTTATTTTTAATAAGAGGGTCCCTTGACTCGTGTCATTCCTGTTATACTGGCGTCTTTTTATTGGCTAAGCCTCTTTTTGTTATTAGGTATTCGTCTCATAGACTAATATTTTCTTTCATATCCAAGTAATTTCAGAGACATAAGATTCTTTGATGAATTACTTTTTAATCTCGACTAGAACCTTTATTCTTTTATCAGTTTTTTTTCAGTAAGAATATTTTTTCAGACTCAATGATGTTTGCCTTAGTTTTTTTTTTTAAGGAACAAAAGATTCTTCCTCCTTGATTTTTATTCGTTTGTTTAACATTTTTTCGAAGTCATTTTTTATATTGGTGAAGGGCTATTTCTCAAAAAACCTTTATTAAATTCGGCCACTGGATGGTATTTTAACATATTGTTTCCATGGACTTAGGACGGTTTCTCGTTGGTTTGAGAAACTGTGAGTCGTTGCTCATTTTGTCAAAGACTAAGAGCTGTTTCCCTCTCATTCATATCAGGCTTAAGGGCTATGCATCCTTATTCCATTTTTCCTAATTTACCCTTTATTCATTTCACGAACCAGTGGCTTTTAGTAATTTTACTAAGGGTTACAGTTATCACCTTTTTTATTTTTCACAGTACTAGGGTTATTTCCCATTTTTATTCGCTTAGGAACCAAAGGTAGCTTACCCTTAATTTGTTTCCAACGCCAAGTAACTGTTTCGCCCTCGGAATCCAAATTTCAGGAATGAATGAATGATCCCAAAATAAACCCTGTTCCTTATTTATTCGGAAACGAATATATAAGGAGGTCCTTTATTCATATCGCCAAAACTGTTTGATTCAGCGAAAAACGCCTCTGTCACTGCGTACGTGCAAATCCCGATTCGGTGGGAAGGGGTTATATGTGTGTATGTGTGCGTGCGTTTGTGCGCGCGTAATTGAACCCCATCGCCCACAGGACGATTTAGCCAGCGTTGGCAACTTTTGATGATGAAGAGTGATGCCGTCGCGTGTGCAAAGATTTTTCAGCGGGGATCGGAGGGCAGTGGACTGTACGTTATTAGCTTGTGTATATCCTCCCCTCTGACTGGAGCGAGCGATTTCATATCGCTTGTCGCGTTGGACAGCGTTTGATATCTGCATGTGGATAGATAGATCTCTCGACACGACGACGTCTGACATATGGAATGGTCATCGATATGAATGGGTGACCGTGCTAAGCTGAATTGTATGTGTACATACATACACATACACGTATACGTACACGTATACCAGTACATGTCATTATCTGGATAATTGATACCAAATCTACTCCTTAGGGGGGGGAGTGGGTGGACTGTAGTCATTACTTCAGGTTCATTGCAGCGTCCCTTCGGTCCCTGGCTGCTACTCCTTTCTTTCCTTCTACTGTACTTCCGTTTATATTCTCTTTCCTCCATCTTACTGTCCAATCTCTCCCAACAATTGTTCTATAGTGCAATTGCGAGGGCTTCCTTCTGTTACACCTTCCAGACCTCTGGCAATTTCCCTTCTAAGCGCTGAATGACCTCTTGGGCCCCAGCTCTTGCCTTTGGCCTAAATTCGTATTCCATTTCTACCAATCACAAATGCTATTTCATAAAAGGAACGTCGTCATTTTGATACACAAGGGTCCATCATACTTTAGGAAGGATACTAGAAAGGTATTAATAGAATCCTAATGTTCCTATTAGTTGTGGAACCCTTGGGAGAGCCGAAATTTCTCAGGAAGGTAAATCAGCCATATATTTCATTTCACGGAATTCACTGAGGGATCTCCCTCCCCCTCTCTTTGTTCTGCTGCCTTTCCACTGTTTGTTTGTTTGTTTGTTTCCTTTGTTTCTTGGTGGGTTTTCTTTCTCTAACCGAACTGAAAGCTGCGATTGTTTGTTGTTTGGTTGTAAATCAAACTCGTTAGTATATGGCTGTTACTGTTTAGGAGACTAAAGTAGATAGTAAAGTAGGCTATGGTGTTTTATGTGTGTAATATATATATATATATATATATATATATATATATGTGTGTGTGTGTGTGTGTGTGTTGTTATATATATATATATATATATATATATATATATATATATATATATATATATTTTTATCAAAACTAGGTTTACCCTAACAAGGCGTGGCTCAAGAGAAAACCAGGACTAAAGCCCATGCCATAATCAAACTTTACACTGCTAAACTGCATATCGGTTAGTTGTAAGTTGACGTAATACTTATATATAATTTTTTAAAAATAATTTCGGTTAAGTCTTGTTAATGTGATACATAAGTCTAAGTATACCTAAGTTGTCCAACAATTTTTTTTTGGGGGGGAGGAGGCCTTCCTTTCCCAAGGTTTTGACTTTCTTCCTTTCCCTAAGGCTTCTCTCTTCTTCCTTTTCACTTCTTCTTCTTATTCTTCTTCTTCTTCTTCTTCTTCTTCTCTTCTTCTACGTAATGCAAATCGGCATTACACTCCATCAAATTGGCCTCATTCTTGTTAAGTCGTGTAATGTGATAACATATCTACGCAAGTAATCCATTAAATTTTCCAAAGAAAAAAGGCAGGCCTAAATTAAGGTTCTTCTTCTTCTTCTTCGTAATGCACATCGTCCGTAGACGCCACCATCAAATTCCGTATTCAGAGAGCGTGAGGCACCACTTTGCCCCAGCGTGACCACCGCCTTCCAGTGCAAAACCTGTCCCACGGCTGAGTTGGGACCCTGAGACAGTTTTACCCAGCGTGAAAAGGCACACTGTAAATTCGATTTTTTTTTGGTGGGAAGGATTTTTATTTATTTTTATTTTTTTATTATTATTTTTTTTTTTGTCTTGAGAAATGTCTTGTATTTCCTAAAATTAGATATCCAAAGGTTTAGTCACTTCGCAATCCTGCGTTGCGTACGTATGTTTCTCTGACCGAAATAGTATTGATATCAAAGCTGTTTGCCATAGTTTTTCTATGTTGGAACTTTGCAAAAAATATGACTTCTGTTTAAAACATTACTATAGTAGATTCACATCAACCGTGCATTTGATGTCTAGGCCAGTCCCTTATGACACTCCTGATTGGCTGTTAATAAGCCAATCACAGGGCTGGAAACTCGCAGTCTCTCGAGAGAGTTCGCATAGCCAGGATGTATGTTCCACCTCTCCTGAGGTATATGTTTGAAAGACGCATCCCTTGGGAGCGGTGGAACGTACATCCTGCCTATGTGAACTCTCTCGACAGCTAATTAGGAGCGTCGTAAGGGACGGGCCTAGACATAAATGCACGGTTGATGTGAATCTACTTATAGAATAAATGGTTTAGACGGAAATTGTATAGATAATTGTTTTAATGGCTTAAAACAATTGTATTGTTTATACAACTGAAAGTGCTTTTGAGCTTGTGTTAGTCAGAACTAATTAATATATTATTTTATTGTTTCAGGGAACTACAAGGAACAGAAAAAATGGAAAGCGTGCTCATATACAAGGTAAGCGTTACATACGAGTATATATATGCATATATATGTGTGTATGTGTGGGAAGGGTGGGCGTTTGGGTGGGTACCTGTATGTAAATGATTGCTGAACATTTTGTATATTGAATTCATAAATTAATATAATGATATAATTCCGTAGTGATGATAATATTAGGTTGGTAATAGTATTAGGTTGGGGTTACCTTCACTGCAAAACATTATATGTGGGGCATTTTTTTACTCTCTCTCTCTCTCTCTCTCTCTCTCTCTCTCTCTCTCTCTCTCTCTCTCTCTCTCTCTCTCTCTCTCTCTCTCTCTCTCTCTCAAAAGTGGATCAAGACTAGAGGCAAGTAATTATAGACCTGTGAGTCTAACATCACATATTATGAAAGTGTATGAAAGGGTAATGAAGAAAAATATTATAAAACATTGAATAAAAAACAATTTGTTTAATATAGGACATGGCTTTGTACCCGGAAAAGGTACACAAACCCAACTGTTAGTCCACCGTGAGAATATATACAAAAATATGAAAAACGGAAATGAAACAGATGTGGTTTATCTAGACTTTGCAAAAGCTTTTGACAAGGTAGATCATAATATATTAGTGAAGAAAATTAGAAAACATAATATAGTGGACAAAGTAGGAAGATGGTTAAAAGAATTTTTACATAATTATAGTGGACAAAGTAGGAAGAGGTTAAAAGAATTTTTACACAACAGAAAAAGATAGTTATTGCAAACGATGAGAAATCGGATGAAGCTAAGGTAATATCCGGTGTGCCACAAGGTACGGTGTTAGCTGCATTACTTTTTGTTATTATGATTGCAGACATAGACAGTAATGTTAAGGTCTCGGTTGTGAGTAGCTTCGCCGATGACACAAGAATAAGTAGAGAAATTAATTGTGATGAAGATAGGAACGCGCTACAAAGAGACCTTAACAAAGTATGTGATTGGGCAGAGGTAAATAGGATGGTATTTAACTCTGATAAATTTGAATCAATAAATTATGGAGGTAGAGAAGGAAAGCTATATGCATATAGGGGACCTAATAATGAGACAATCACAAATAAGGAAGCAGTTAAAGACCTTGGTGTGATGATGAATAGGAACATGTTATGCAATGATCAAATAGCAATTCTATTGGCAAAACAAGAAAAGCTGAACACATGATTGTGCTTTATAAAACTTATGTTCGTAGTCCACTTGAATGTTGCAATATGATATGGTACCCATACTATCAAAAGGATATTGCACAAATAGAGTGTACAAAGGTCCTTTACAGCTAGAATAGAAGAAGTTAAGGACCTTGACTACTGGGAAAGACTACAATCTTTAAAATTATATAGTCTAGAAAGGAGAAGAGAATGCTACATGATAATTCAGGCATGGGAACAGATAGAAGGAATCGCCGAAAACATCATGGAGCTAAAAATATCAGAAAGAGCAAGCAGAGGTAGATTAATAGTGCCCAAAACTATACCAGGAAAAATAAGGAAAGTGCACAGGACATTAATCCACTACGCACCAGCATCGACAATGCAGCGTCTATTCAATGCGTTGCCAGCTCATCTGAGGAATATATCGGAGTGAGCATAGATGTATTTAAGAATAAGCTCGACAAAATATCTAAGCTGCATCCCAGACCATCCAAGATTGGAAGATGCAATATATACCGGAAGATGTACTAGCAACTCTGGTAGATATTAGAGGTGCCTCACACTGAGGGACCTGGGGCAACCCGAACAAGATGTAAGGTTTGTAAGGTAAGGTAAGGTCTCTCTCTCTCTCTCTCTCTCTCTCTCTCTCTCTCTCTCTCTCTCACACACACACACACACACACACACACACACACACACACACACACAATTTAGCAACTAATTTATCTCAACATTGTGCCGCCACCACTTGACCAAATTTAAGTTCAGCAAAAAAATAAAAAAAAAATAAGAAAGAAAAAATAAATAAAAATAAGTAAGCATATATATAGAAAAATTAAATCCATTTTTTACGTCAAACAATGATTCGGCGGAATCCCGGGGTCGAGGAGGGACCGTAAATTGCAACAGTAACCTGCAACTGGGCAATATAAAGCGTCCCATAATGGACGCGATATTTCGTATCAAATTCTTGCGATGATTGAGCTAATGGCAGAGGTTGCGATCCGGAGAGACACGTGATTGTGTTTTATTGCTCTCTCTCTCTCTCCTCTCTCTCTCTCTCTCTCTCTCTCTCCTCATATCTGTATAAAATAATTCACCTTCAAGTGAATGATTCTGATGATGCTAGTGATCGAGTGAATTACTCTCTCTCTCTCTCTCTCTCTGTCTGTCTGTCTCTCTCTCTCTCTCTCTCTCTCTCCCGTGTGAAATAATTCACCTTCACGTGAATAATTCTGATGTTAGTGTAATGGTATATTACAGCTTTACATTCATTCTCTCTCTCTCTCTCTCTCTCTCTCTCTCTCTCTCTCTCTCTCTCTCTCTCTCTCTGAGATTGTCCTATTAAGGCACTCGTCAATTCAGTATTTCTTCCTTTCATATTCCGTTTAATTTAGTGTGAGGGCTGCTTTGTAATCTTTTGTACGTTTGAGCCGGCATATCCCTTGCAATGCATTACCTGGCACCTACCTGATCGTTTTAATAAATATGATCTTTCATGTGACGTTATTTCATGCAAAATGCATGCAATGATTCCTGCTCTGTATTAGTTGTATTTACGACGTACGAACGTTCGTAATTTTGCCTGACCAGAATGGCTACTAATTTGCCAAGTACGATGTCGTAAATTGACTCGGGTATTTGGTAAGAGAAGAATAGAAGGCGTGAATGTAAGAATATAATCACAAGGACAAAATGATTATGCGTTTGGATAATTGTAGAAATCTAAAACAGAATTTCCCCTGAGTTTCTGATAGCTCTGTTTTGCCTCACGTCAAGTCTTTTTAGTTAAGGAGAATTATCCGACTTTTTGATGATTTTCCATGCGTCGATTTCATTTTGGAAGTTCTTGCACATCATAGTAATAATAAGTCTTTTGAATGATTATCGGCATTGCTGGAAAAGTCCCATCTTGGAAAAATATTTTTGAAAAGCATTTGGAAATACCATGTTCACTCGTGAGTCATCATGGATCTATGTGTATCTTGTTGGTTAGTTTTCTTCTAGAATTTTGCCTAAAATGGTCTTTCCATCGTGAAAGTGTTGAACTTTATCATCATCTGTCGGTAAGCTTTCTCAGAATTTCAACATAATAGCCCAATAGTTACCTTTCATGTCCTCAAGTAGGCAACACAAACGCCTGCGTCTCTTTTTTGATGTCTTTGTTTTGCGCTTTACCCTCCGTTCCTTTGTCCTGGAACCTGGAAAACGGGAGACCACCTACGCGCAAGCGGATTTTGCTTTTTTTTTTTATTCGACGCTGGAAGTTTTGTTCTTGTAATATGACGTAAAATATAGATTACAGTAATTTCAGAGTAGAGCATTTAAACATTTTAATTCGTAAGGTTCCTGTTTGAGAAACAAATCTCCTTGATAGTTTTAACGAAACATTAGTGATCTGAATGTGTCAAGATGTTCAGACGTTCAACTTTACAATAACGCGAGAGAAATCACTTTTCTCTCGTGAACAAATATTGTTATTATGTTTGGACTTCCGGTAAAGACCGGCAAAATGCACTCGATACACTGCAGGTTACCCGAAGAATGTACCCTCAAGCAATAAACATGGTAATTATGATACTTGCAGTGGTAAACATCACGTGAAATATGCACCGAAACTGTATGTCTCTACATGCATATGTGAATGAAGTATTCAGGTATAGGGTGGTTCCTAACCTAGCCTAACCTATTTTAATATGAAATTATAATGTCTTTGAACAATTTGCATTGCTAACTTGTAAGTACGCAATATAAACTCCACTAATAATAATAATAATAATAATAATAATAATAATAATAATAATAATAATAATAATAATAATAATAATATCATCACAGTATCATCGAAACTACAACAGATAGCGAGTAGATTATAAACTGTGAATCGTAATTAGACTTTGTACCTTTGATTATAACATAGTGGCTATTCGTCATTAGTCATGATTTATGCGAATCAGAGAACAGCCAAGTAAGCAATAGTACGCAGATGTTAAAATGATCATTAAATCAAAGCTACGGTTGAGATCACAGCTTGACCAAAATTTGACGTCTGTCAAACTCTCGGATCCAGAATTGGAAATGTATATACGCTTTCATCAACGACTATGCTAAAAAAAGTTCTGAGTCACCAAGAGCGCGCACAGACTTTAGCCGACCATTGAAGGCAAAGTTAAGGGTAATTGGTCGTTAATTATCGTTTGTCCAAATTCTCTCTCTCTCTCTCTCTCTCTCTCTCTCTGGCCAATAACATTCGGGCTCCCATTGATCTCTCGCGAGAGATAACACGATCATCAGTGGGTGGTAGAGACGGCGCCTCGTTTTTGTCGCGCTGTCATTGTGGATTTTGATGATGTCGATTGAAGCCCGTCAGCTGGCTGATAATGTAAGCTTTGGATGTCATTGTTGGGAACTGCGACTCCTTTTTTTCGCCGACGAAATAGATAATAGAGAGAGAGAAAATGAGGCGCGCACACCGCTGTTCTGCGCGATTGTTTCGCCGGGGGAAAAAGTTCTTTGACGCTTCCGGTAAAAGTCGAAGAAGGCTTTGATGGCGGACAATACACAAGGCTTGCGTTTCCCACTTCGGGGCCCTTTCTCTTCCCACCCCCTACCCCGTCCCCTCTACCCCCTGTCACCTTCCACCACCTTGAACACTGCCATCGCCTAAAGTATGGGGAAGTTGGTTCCAGCATTCTAGGTATAGAGAGCCATATAGAGGCAAATTATCTATAGAGAACAGGTATACATGAGCTAATAGTTGGGGTGATTTTACTTCAGCGATATACACATACATATGTATATATATGTGTGTGTGTATTTTCTTTCACCATAAGATCTTTGTAATTAATTTTATACTAACCTTTTACAAATTCCGCCACCTGCTCCTGATCCCAGACAGCAGCCTGACGTCAGATAAAACTAGATCGTTCAGCCAGTCTTTCCCTGAAAGAGGAAAGTTGGAAAAGGCAGAGATAGTTAATTGAACTTTCAATAGGCCTGACAGGGGTCTGATGCGGGCGGCAGTGGGCGTAGTGAGGCCTGAGAACCTTTAGAGAACGCTAATGGTGAATATGATGGTGATGATGGTATTATACCAGTATTGGCTGAGAGATTCTGTACAGAATTTCAAGTAATATTCAGTTTGTTGAATATTCAACTAATATATGACATTGCCATTTGTGGTTATCCTCCTACGAGAACATAACTAAATTCAAAGCAGGTTTTAGGATGGAAATATATTTATTTGTCATTCTGATATTCTTTCAAATGTAAATATTTTAGTGTCCTTTACGTTCATGCCGTAAAGCGGACTGCTTTCTGCAAGGTGTATATATATATATATATATATATATATATATATATATATATATATATATATATATATATATATATATAGTATATATATATATATATATAACACATACCATATATATATATTATATATATATATATATATTTACACAGATACACAGAAATGTTTATAAGTGCATGTGTATGTATAGTAATATATACGTATATACAGACATACATGTAATTTTTTCTTTCTGCGTACTTTTTATTATTGCAAGTGGCTTTTTATTTGCCGTTTTCTTTTTCTTTTCTTTCCTTTTTTTTTTTACCTTCACGTAACCCAAATCATGATGAGAATTCACGTATCTCCCCAGTTTCTTTAAAAGAGGGACGCTGAGGAAATTCATAAATTTACCAATAGAAAAAAACTAATAAACTATATATGAAGCTTGATCGCCGTAGCGACGCCTTAAGGATAGAGCGGATGACCGTAATCAACGCCGAGGGTTTTGACGGATTTTGACATTATTGGCCGTAAAGCAGAATAAACAAGTCGCTATCGGGTCATCATGCAGTAAATCGCCCAGTTGTTCTTACACCCCTCCCCCCCGCGCGGAGGTGGTGGTGGACCGCCGTAATCTTAGTCCTAATGACTTAATATACCGAAATTTCGTACGTGCCGGATTCCGTATATAGCCATTTTTCCCGGATTGCACGTCGCGTGTGTGTTCGTCGCTGGCGTATGTTATCTAAGTTGCGTATCGCGTCTTTTTGTGTGTCCTTGTTTGTGTTTTATTTAATTATTTAATTTTTTTTATATATTTTTTTATATAACTTGATAGTGATCGAATTGGCGTTAGCCCGTAGCGAAATTTTTATTTATTTATTTAATTTTTTTTATTAATTTTTATAACTTGATAGTGATCGACTTGTTCGCGTGAGCCCGTAGCGTAATTTTTGTATTGTTTTCTTTATTTATTTATTCATTTATTTTTAATAATTTTTTTCATAACTTGATAGTTATAGACTTGGCGTCTGCCCGTAGCGTTTTTGTTTGTTTGTTTGTTTATTTATTTATTTATTTATTTTTGTGATAACTTGATGGTGATCGACTTGTTGGCGTCAGCCCGTAGCGTAATTTTTTATATATTTATTTATTTTATTTATTTATTTATTTATTTTTCGATAACTTGATAGTGATCGACTTGGCGTTAGCCCGTAGCGTTGTTTATTTATTTATTTATTTATTTGGTTATTTTTATTTATTTATTCAATTTTTTCATAACTTGATTGTGATCGACATGTTGGCGTCAGTCCGTATCGTAATTTTTTATTTATTTATTTATTTGTTTAATTTTTTTTCATAACTTGATAGTGATGGACTTGTTGGTACCAGCCCGTAGCATAATGTTTTGTTTATTTCTTTTTATATTATTTTTTTTTTACTCGATAGTGATAGACTTTGCGTCAGCCCGTAGCGTAATCTCGGAAGCACATCCTGCTTGATCTATAATAGCGTAGTATTGACACCTACGAGCTGATCTCCTTCTCTTAGTATATGTCAATTTGCGAGAAAATCCTTTGAAAGTTTTATTTTTAAAATATTTTTTTTATTCTACAGGTGTTACAGGGTCAGGAGCCCTGTGATGGCATAAGGCCAGCATAATCGACAATAACGAATACGACAAACTGATTGTTTTACCATATATGGAAATCACAGATTGTGTATTTTTAGGGATTTCGTTTCTGTTAAAGAAGAACGTTTAAATACTAGGGGTTGGCTATAATGTGTAGTTGAGAGAGAGAGAGAGGAGAGAGAGAGAGAGAGAGAGAGAGAGAGAGAGAGAGAGAGGGGGGGGGGGGGGGGGGGGGGGGGGAGGGCAGGCGGGAACTTAAAGCAGTGATAATTATTTGACAGAATAAAGAGAAATTACCGAACGTCGATTGTGACATGAGGCAGAAAGGGAGAGTGATGTAGTCTTTGTGTTAATTACCCAGTGATTGAATTAATAACGTACAGAACAGATCAAAAGCTGTGCTTCTAAGTGACAGGAAAATACTTTTGGAAGTATTATTCAGTGATCAATTTAATACCTTATTAAAGTCCACCTACGGCTTTCCTTTGAGAGAGAGAGAGAGAGAGAGAGAGAGAGAGAGAGAGAAGAGAGAGAGAGAGAGAGAGAAATGAACAGTATGATTTAATTCTCCAGAGATCACAGAAATAAATAGACTTAAACATACATCTATATATTATAGATACGTAAACAGAGAGAGAGAGAGAGAGAGAGAGAGAGAGAGAGATCGACAGTATGATTGAATTTTCCAAAGATCCCAGAAATAAACTAAAGCATACTTTTGATAGAAGGAAATAAGTTAACAGATTAGTACACTAGTAAAACTCAGTGTTCTATATATTACCCAGTCGCGGGCTGCTCCAGGCTGGCTTAATCTTATTCATCATCATCAGCGGTCTATTACACAGATAGATAGAAAGAAGGAAGTCGTATGCAGCAACCATTCAATGAAAAAAAAGCAATTATTTTATATAAAATCAGTGAAAAGTTGCTCTTTTGATAGGAAACGACAAGAAGTGAGGGTCACTCCTATGGGGAGGTTGTCACTGACGTATTTCGCGTGTGTCAGCCTCTGTCACAGTTCTATTTCCCAGGAGAAATTCAGACAAATTTCCTGGCTCGTTAAACTGGTTAAACGCTTCAGCCGTGGGCCCCCGCTTCGAAAAGGGACGCCTGTATAGATAGTTGAGCACTTGTTTAAGCTATTCGACTTATTTTGGTCACCGTGTTTATATCTTATTTCATTTCGTATAAAATGTCTTCGTTAGCACTAATGTCAGTGTGAGCCTCACATTCAGATGTATTCATATTTTTATTCTATGTAAAAAAAATTAATTTGGTATTATCCTAAACAAAATGCTTATCTCAATCAACGATGTTTGTATTTGTAATTTCCTAAGCGTAATTATTTCATGATAAATGATATCAACCGGACAAGAATTAAACACGTATCAGCGGGTTAAATTCGTTAATCAGAGGCATATCATTGGTTTATAACAAGCAAACGAAATAAGTAAAACGTCTAAATTTGTTATTTCTACCAGAAAGTATTTTAGTTAAATGATTCATTTGCAAAATGCTCCTTTTGTTGGACTTTAAAACGGCCGACTTTGCTGAGCATATATCAGATTAAAGACAATAGCTGCATTCTTCAGCTTTTAAAACCCCTTTGAAGCTTTGATGTGTTTTAACTGTTCGGCGTCTAAGTCTGTTTTCTCAGTCCATCTTTCTGTTCCCATTCGGTGCTTTGAGGTTGGGAGATAACTCATCTTATTGGCCCATTCCTCCTACAATTATTATACTTTTGTGGGAAAGAACAGCAACTGTGAGACTCCTGTATAGACTTCACAGTCGTCGTAAATGTCCCGGGTTGCCTCTGGTTTCTGTACTGGTGGGAAGAACTTGGCATTATCTGTTATTTATTTCGGTTTTGCGGGGTATTAATGACCTAGATCTCTTTTAGGCAGTTCCTCATGCCTGTTCCACATGTTTCACTCGCGACAGAATGAGGACTCGGACAAAATGCCATCAGGTTGTTTAGGAAGTTTTCAAAGGAGTAAGTGACCCACATGTGGAGGAAAGAAGGAACAGAGCACAAGAAAACAGCAACTAATATGTAATTAACTGATAATTAAGAAGTGACCGATTAGATCCATAATGAAGGAATGCAAGGTGGGCATGACCATACCCTCTTATAACGCTTAAAGGGGAAATGCCGATGATTCAGAGGGTATAGCACTACCCATCTTTTGAGAATAATGACTACATGATCGTCACGTAGTATAGGTCAGCTTTTAAATAGGTGTTAATAGTATTCGGCATTATCAAATTGAAGTGAGGCGAAGCTGAGTTCTAGGTAGGAAGACAACCTCAGTGGTTCACTGTGCTGACTTCTCATGCCACTCACTCCAAAGACTTAAGGTATGTGACCTAAGGTATATTCACTTTTCAAGAAAGCTTAGTCAGTTAGATGGGTGCTATAATGTATAGCAAAATTAAAATGAGGGGAAGCACAGCTCCCGCAGGGGAGACCATCACTACCTCACTATGCTGACATGATTGACGTGATTGATACGACAATTGAAATTATATTAGTAATTTAAACAAAGGATAGTTTATTCTGCATTCCCTTTCCCCTTGCCTTTCTCCCCTCAGATTAGTTTCCTTTCTTTTACCCTCTTCTTCCGCATCCCTCCCCCACCCCCTTTCTCCTTCCCCCCTCCTACCCCTCTTCCCGTGAGAACTTCAACAGATGAGATCCGTTGTCAAACTTGTCGCTTCCGTGAGATTTCTCGTCACTTTCTTGTCATTTATCTTTAGAATTAGATACATTTATCTCCTCAGGATATTATCGTTTCTTCAAAAATGTCTTTGCCTTTTATTGAAGGGTTCAATTTTCATGTCCATAATTTTGATTGGCTCTAAGTATCAACTTGAATTAATGAAGAATTTTGGAAGTATTATTGGCGAGTAGCAACCCTATTTTGCTTTTGTACGTTGGTTAATTCCCCGTGCTTTTTTATAATTCTTTTCATTGCAAGAAGTTTATATATATATATATATTATATATATTATATATATATATATATATATTATCATATATATATATATATATATATATATATATATATATATATATTATATATTATATATATATATATCCATATGTATATATTACGATGTATCAGTTGAAATATATCTTGCTGTTAAATTCTATTATAAAAGCTGGCTTTTGCTCCGTCAAATACTACGAACATTACATTGATGAAATGTGAAATTTATCATTCATAATCTTGGTCCATATATTAGTTTAGTGCAGAAGAAAGAAAGCCTTTAAGTTTACAGCATCAAACTAGAAATACAAGAGGACTGACGAGAGAGAGAGAGAGAGAGAGAAACATATATTAGTTTAGTGCAGGAAATCTTAAGTTTCAGCCTCAACCAGAATATAAGAGAGAGAGAGAGATGCAGAAATGAGCAAAAAAGAAAAAGAAAGAAAGATGGAAGATGAAAGAATGAGAGGTAGGTAGATTTAATCATTCTCATTCTATGTTGATTGAAATCACAGTATGAGAATACACTTGAGCCGCGCAGTCGGAGCGATATTTATGAATGCACAGGAGTTATTAATTTTATGGTAATGCATTGTTTACCCAGTTCAGTATTGCCGGGGATTATTATTGAAGCCGGCTAGCATGCGCCCTTTGTGTCTGATTTTATTTATTCATATATACTTTCCCACCCCCCACCCTTTCTCCAAATAAATGTTGCAGTATGTCCTTGTTTTGAAGAGTAGGATTTTTTTTTTATTAGATTTTTGGGGAGGCAGTCATAGTGTCTGTCGTTAGCCCGGGCCGGATAGATATTATTTTAGAACCTGACCAAAACTGTCAAATGTATTTCGGAAATAAATCCTGGAAATATGAATATTAAATGTTAAACAGCTTTCATTATTTTTCACTGCCAAGAACAGCTGGAGGATGGGCAAGCCAGTGTCCTTCTGTAGTCCAGATCCGAAGAAAACAGCAAAAATAAACGAGAAAAATGATAGCCACCGCCTCTGAAAATATGGAAGGTTTTATGTGGTGGGTAAATTGCCAATTTGATCTGAATTTCATCATTTGATAAACACGAAAGACTAAATGTAAATTTAAAACAAAAAACGAGAGGATATGGAAACGATAATTACATTACACACCTTTTTCATGAACTTTGTGGGCCACTATTTTAATTTTGTCTTTCCTCTGACAGATTATTGTTTCTTGATGTGAATTCCAACATTTGAAAAACACGATAGACTTAATTTTGATTAGGGGTAAACTTAGGATTTGTAAACGATAATCGAGTTTTATAACCGTTTCGCGAAATTTGTGAATTACCATTTTCAATTTCTCCGTCTCTTGACAGACGTAGTCATACAAAAGAAGTCAACCCAAGCGACGTTACAGGTCACTCATCACCCCTTTTGCCCATTGAGTGTAAAACCGCCCTTATTGCACCGTGTGAAATATGAGTGCAATAAGATTCGAATTAAGGTCAGGGCTTATTGGAAAACTTCCTCGGCGGGGGAGGAATATTGGATCGGAGGAATGATTTCTGGGGAGTCGACATTTTCCCTCGAAGAGGAAATGTAATCATGTCCCGCGGCCCACATTTCTGAGGATGCTTGTCCTTGTCGGAATAGCTGTGGGAATCGGGAATGCGTTCCTATTCCTGCCTTGGGGATGAAATTGCAGTGTATGTATTTGCGATTCCCGTCGGTGTTCTTTACGGTATTTTGATTGTTGTTCCTTTTATGATTGTTATTATTAAAGTGTATGATGAGCAAAGACAAATGCAACAATACTGAGAGGCCATTAACTTGCAAAGGAAGCTGCCGTACGATAGGAGAATATTAAGTTGCGAAAAAAAATCATATAAAAAAATGCGCGTAAAGTTACACACTCACACACACACGTCATGAATCCATAAGAAAGACGACAAATTCAAATTCATAACAAAATCTACCAATGAAATTGAGTCAGGTATAAGAAAATATAAAAAAATTGAAAAATATATACGTATATATATATATATATATATATATATATATATATATATAATATATATATTTAAAGGCCAGAAAGAATTGGCATATAAGTAAGTTTCGTTAGTTCACTTCAACAAACTTTGTAGAAGACGTTATTCACTGTCCCGTATAACGGAGTTCGACCGTACTTATCTAAAAAAAAAAAAAAAAAAAAAAAAAAAAAAAAAAAAAAAAAGATATAGAAAAACCAAGTTCCTACCTATACCTGACAGCTAGCTGTCACCGAAGATTACAGGTGTGTGTCTGGGACAATTGTATTTCGGCCCATGAATATGATAAAACACCTGTCTCCCTTTGTCGAGGGGTGTTAACACAGACGGACCCGTTCAAAACTGCATGCGCTCTCCTCTGCTGAACACAGTATTCAGCTTTTCCAGCGGGACTCTGTGGATACATTGTGGATACAGAATGGTGCAGGGGATTCGTGGTATGTTACAGGATGTTACATGAGTCTTTCGTATTGAAACGCTCCGTTTTCAAAGATTCCACGAAGTGCTGAAGAAAGTTCGGTTGAAGTTAAATGTTTATGGTATAGACGTCATGTTTGTTGTGCTTAAGAAATCGTGTATGCAAAGGCATGCATACGGCTTTCGTACTGAAGGTTTGAATCGGTAACATACAAGCACATGCTTCGTTTGAATTGATGTTTTGAAATTGTTTTTAATAACATTTAATTCATTTGAAATATTAACCTTGACGAGAAAGTTTTAAAAAGTTTCTTGGAAATAGAAATACAATTTTTCGTAAACTTACCATGCTCTACTTTTCCATTTTTGTACAGCACTAGATTAAAGAATATCAGTTCATCGTGGATTAATATGACGGCGTTGAAAGGCTTTTACTACTTCATATCACTAATCATCATCGCTTTCAGTGCCGTCACTTTTTTTTTTATTTTTGTATGCCCTCTCACTTCCACAAATCTCCCCTCATCCCCAGCCTCCAGGTTCATATTTCCAAAACAAATAGGTCTGGGTTTTCCAACTTTTCTGGTGCCAAAGTAGCCCAGTTGACACTATCGCTTACTAATTGTGTTATGTCAGCTCACGGCCATCTGCAAATACAGAGTACAAATATAGTAGGAACAGTGCAAAATTAATAATAATAATGATAAAATTATTAATATTATTATT
>NC_061090.1:26319710-26364710 GCF_015104395.2 Macrobrachium nipponense | reverse complement strand
TTTTCAGTGGGACGTTTTTTTTAAGGTTAATTTTAATGAGAGTTTTTCAGTGGGACGGTTTTTGAAATGCATTTGATCGAGTCTTTCAGTGGGACAGTTTTTTGAAATTTATTTTGCATGACAGTCAAGTGAGTCAAAGTCGACGTGAAATTTTTGAATGATTTATCGAGTTTTTCAATAGGACGGTTTTGAAATTTAATTGGATAAGGTTTTTAAGTTTTGGGACAGTGGTTGGAAAAGAAATTTGATTTTTCGAGTTTTTTTTCAGTGGGACAAAGTTTTGAAATGAATTGGGGATTTTTAAAGAAGTTTTTCAGTTTTTAGGGACGGTTTTTGAAAGAATTGAGGGCGCGTTTATCACGGTTTTTTGAAATTTTTTAATGATAGGGTTTTTCAGTGACAGTGTTTGAATGAATGATCGAGTTTTTTTTTTTTTTCAGTGGGACAGTTTTTGAAATGAATTTGATGAGTTTTCAGTAGGACGGTTTTGTGAAATGAATTGATCGAGTTTTTCAGTGGGACAGCTTAAATGAATTTGATCGAGTTTTTCAGTGGACGTTTTTTTGAAATTGCAATGCTCGAGTTTTCAGTAGGGACGGTTTTTTGAAATGAATTGATCGAGTTTTTCAGTGGACAGTTTTTGAAAATGAATGTGATCGAGTTTTCCAGTAGGACGCGTTTTTGAAACTGAATTTGATCGAGTTTTTTCAGTGGGACAGTTTGAAAATGAATTTTGTCGATAAGTTTTTCAGTGGGACAGTGGGACATGAATTTGATAGAGGTTTTTCAGTGGCACGGTTTTTTTTTTTTTTTTTTTTTTTTTGGAAATGAATTTGATCGAGTTTTCAGTGGGACCGTTTTGAAAATGAATTTGATCGAGTTTTTCAGGTGGAGTTTTTGAAAATGAATTGATCGAGTTTTTAGTCCAGTGGAGGGACAGTTTTTGAAATGAATTTGAAAATACGAGTTGTTTTTTTTAGGTGGGACAGGTTTGAAATTTTTTGCAATGAATTGATAGAGTTTTTCAGTGGGGACAGTTTTTGAAATGAATTTTGATCGAGGTTTTTTCAAATCTTTTTCAAGATTTCCAATGGGATGGTTCTTTTTGAAATGGAATTTGGATCGAGTTTTTCACAGGTGGGATGCGGTTTTTTTGAAATTGAATTTGATCGAGTTTTTCAAGTGGGTATGGTTTTTTGAAATGAATTTGAATCGGTTTTTCAGTTTTTCAGGTGGGATGGTTTTTGAAATGGAATTTGGATCGAGTTTTTTTTTTCAAGTGGAACCGGGTCTTTTTGAAATTAATTTGATCTAGAGTTTTCATTTTTACGGAAGTAGGACGGGTTTTGTAAATTTGAAAATTCAATTTTTGATTGGGTTTTTCAGTGGGACAGTTTTTGAAATGAATTTGATCGAGTTTTTCAGTGGGACGGTTTTTGAAATGAATTTGATCGAGTTTTTCAGTAGGACGGTTTTTGAAATTAATTTGATTGGGTTTTTCAGTGGGACAGTTTTTGAAATGAATTTGATCGAGTTTTTCAGTGGGACAGTTTTTGAAATGAATTTGATCGAGTTTTTCAGTGGGATGGTTTTTGAAATGAATTTGATCGAGTTTTTCAGTGGGATGGTTTTTGAAATGAATTTGATCGAGTTTTTCAGTGGGACGGTTTTTGAAATTAATTTGATCGAGTTTTTCAGTGGGACAGTTTTTGAAATGAATTTGATCGAGTTTTTCAGTAGGACGGTTTTTTAAATGAATTTGATCGAGTTTTTCAGTGGGACGGTTTTTTAAAAATTATTTTAATCGAGATTTTCATTGGGATGGTTTTTGAGATTAATTTGATCGATTTTTTCAGTGGAACGGTTTTTTTAAATTAATTTCATCGAGATTTTCAATTGGACGGGTTTTTAGAATTAATTTGATCGAGTTTTTTGGTGGGACGGTCTTAATTAATATTAATTTCATCGAGATTTTCTATGGGAGGTTTTTTTTTAATTTTTTTTATTAATTCGATCGAAAACTTCACGGTTAAACAAAAATCTCTTGTATCATCTTATACAGATCGTATATATATATATATATATATATATATATATATATATTATATATATTTATATATATATATATATATATCTATATATATATAATTATAACTTATATATACATTCTACATACAGTATATATTTAATATATATATATTGTGTATGTGTGCGTGTGTGTATTGTAGCTCGTACTTGTTCGGATGTGGGTGTACGTGAAGCAACACAAAAGAACTGGAAAGATAGTGAGAGGCGAATGAGGTCGGAGAGCGTCATTAAAAAGAGGCTATTATTATAAACTCCTCGAAGCGTGTAGTGGCTTCCTATTGTATGAAATAATCGTTGTGTAGAAAACAGAACGAACAGAGCCTCGAAACTGATCACGCGAAAGGCGTTTTCAATGAACTATTTCCTCTTCATTAACAGTGATCTAATTACAGCGTGGGCGACGTATGTATGTATAGATGCGGACAAACTAACGCAGTCCATGATTTTGTTTTATTTTAATTTATTTTATTAATTTCTTCTCGTATCATTGAAAGAGAAGGTATAAGGCGAAACAATTCTGTTAGTCTCCTTAATTTGTTTGTTTGTATGGTGTTTTTACGTTGCATGGAACCCAGTGGTTATTCAGCAACAGGACCAACGGCTTTACGTGACTTCCGAACCACGTCGAGAGTGAACTTCTATCGCCAGAAATACACATCTCTCACACCTCAATGGAATGCCTGAGAATCGAACTCGTGGCCAGCGAGGTGGCACACCAACACCATACCGACCACGCCACGGAGGCGCTATGTCAGTCTCCTTGAGTGAATTGTAAAGCGGCAAACTCAAGTTCACTTATTATCCCGACGTTGCTTAAAGGAAATAAATGGCACCATGATACATTTAGTGATATTATTATTATTTTATTATTACAGACTCTCTAATTTGATAGTGACCATATTCTAGGTATAAAAAAGATTACTAAATAATAAAATATGAAATAAAGCAAGACCAACAATCGTGTTCATATAAGCGTGTAACGTAAGATTGAAACAGTAAAGTAATGGCGCTTTTCAAATATAGCAGTTACGGTCATTTCAACCTTTCGAGCATTATCGTCAATAACACTAGCAACACTAGCTGCCTGTCTTTTTACGGCAAAGTGCACAGTTCGTCTCTAACTGATAGGATTAGGGTCTCATATTCTTCGTACCCAATATCCCGTCAAGCAGTTGTCATTTACAGTTCTATAGTTCAAGTCCCTAAATCAGTTTCCTTTTCTCTTTCATACCCCAGGTCCCCGAGGATGGTATCCTAGAGTCCTATACTCTCCTGCATCTCATGTCCTTAAATTAGTGCCCTATATATAGTCTTTCCTATCTCATGTCCCAAATCAGTGGCCTGTGGTCTTTCATATTTCATATCTGCAAAACAGGTCCCTATAATTTTCTTTAGTTCATGTCCCCAAATCATTGTTTTGACACCATATTCATATAAATTGATATAATGGTAAGCTTTGGTAATTAAAATCCCCAGACTATGAGAATTATAGATACATGTGTTAAGTTTAGTGATAAATAACAAATAAAGTTATCGAGTAGAATAGTAAAAGCAATGGCTGACGTCGAAAAGACTAAACGTGAAGAAACTAATTTTTAGAAAGTGAAAACTACCCCTTTTTTATTTGAAGTGATTTGAATTTAATTGAATAATTATTCCAGCCTTAAGCCATATACGTTCGAAAAAAATTATACGTATACATATCTCTACTATAGATCTTTACAGAGAATGTTGTATAAATAATCGTACCTTTTATAAATATCATTTCACATTTGTTACAAAAAAATTTTTTTTTTCAAAATGTTAAGAAATTATATTAAATAAATAATTATGAAATAGACATTTATTTTTTTTACTTTTAAGACTCACAAAAAATGAAAGGGAAGTACGCATTAGTTACTTGCAAGCGGGGAATACCCACCAGAAAATCGTCCAGAGTCCGAAGCAGCTTAGCATCGCCCAAAAATAATTCATCGGTTTGACCCTTCAAACAACACCGGCTAAAAAAAAAAAAAAAAAAAAAAAAAAAAAGGAAGGAAGAGGAAAAATAGACCATTGTGTCCCAGCAAGTTCGTTTTGTGTGCAAGGGTTTTATTTCGAATAAGAAAAAAAAATTAAGGTCTGAACCATGCCATACCGTTTTGTTCCTTGGTAATACTTTTTTTTTTTTATTATTATTTTTTTTTTTAAAGAAAAACACAGGTTGAAAGTCTGGGTATTTCATTTTGCATATTTATGACTCCTCCCCCCCCTCCCCCCCCCCCACTAACCCCCTTTTTTTATAACTTACATTGGGTTTTTCGCGTTGTATATTAGGATTTTGAATATACCGTATTATATTTTGTGGTAAATGACGTCACACACAAAAATTTCATGTATTGTTTTGAATTCGAAGCCGTTTAATAACCGCCAAATCATAGAAAATAGTTGTAAATAATTTACTCATTTGGACGAAAAATAACTATTGTGTTGACTTATCAAAGTGCAATTTTTTTTTTCTAATTATGAGGGGAAAATCAGGGATTTTGCCGAATCGTAACCTTGACGTAGTTGCTTAAAAATTAGTAGTTTAATGGACGACTGGTTCTGTACGCTGCATCTGGATTCTCCGCTCGTCGATTTTAGCACGCTGGACTGATATCATATGGTATGCCTTTGGATAACAACCTCATTCCAGAAAGATTTATGGAAAACTGGAACGTAATATTTCCTGGTGCCATACCTTTTAGGGTGAAAAAGGCCTATTGTATTTATGATATATATGTATGTGTATTATATACACATTTATACATTTTTTTTTACTGTCAAAACATCAAAAATCTCTAGTGCCTTTTCAGTCTTCAGGAGGAGGGATAAGGAGAATAGTATAGCTATTTTTATTCATTTCTAAGCCCAAGGACTCCATTGCTCCTCCACGCCCACTACAAGGGCAGCCATCGGTGCCCGACGTAGTTCAGACTAGGAGGATTTCCATCCACCTCCCAAGTCATACTTGTAAGCTATGCTATTCCAACTTCCTTGGATCCCCCTGGGGTAACGATGTTAGCCAACAGAAGGGTGGATGTTAGATTCTCCACCTACATCCATCCGGGCTTTCCATGCCTTTTCTCATGTTGTTTCTTTTTTCTCATATTGTTTATATTTTCTTACTTTTCAGTCTTTACTTAATTATATTTAAGCGATCATACACACGTGGCTTCCACAGTCTACTAGCAAAACTTCAGATATCTCCAGTCCCGCTACTTTACAACTATATTTGTTCATTCTTAAACCTACAGATGTTTCGACCATCTGTGGCCATCTTAGAGGCTAATATAGGTAAATATTGGAATTAAAGTCTTACATGTATCAGAGTTCACCTTTAAAAAAAAAATAGCAGAAAGCAAGAATAAAAGAATTAATATTATAAAAATTTGGACATTTGCTAAAATCTTCGTAGTTTTAAAAAATGAGTAACAAATTCCTCATTCTAGGACCTTTTCATGAATACCTCAACTCCAGAGAGGGCTCCAGAATTTTCCAGTCATCCGACGTCAAGGACAGCTTGAACTGAGAGGCTTCCGTGCCTCTTCCGAATTTATATCTGTGAAGTAAGCTGGTCCCAAGCTTCCTATATCGGCCAAGGACGGAAATGCTCTGCAGCACAGTGTAGTTTGTACTGGGAGTTCCGTTGGCAAACATCGTTACCTCAGGGAGATTCAAGGAAGTTTGGACCAGCCTAGCTTGCAAGTTTGACTGTAGAGAAGGATGAAAAGCCTACCAGTGTGAACTACAAGAGGCACTGATGACTGTCCTTGGGGAAACGGGGATTCCAGACCTTCTTACTTCACAGATGTAAATTTGGAAGACGCAAGGAAGCATATCAGTGGGAATTGTGTCAGACTTAGGATGGCTGAAGAGACTCGAGGCTAGTCTCTCTAGAACTGGGATATTCAGGGAGAGGTACTGGCCAGAGAAATTTGTTACTGATTTCTAAAGTTATGAAAGTTGCAGTAAATTTTCTCATTTTTAATGTTTCATTTTTGGTTCTTGATATTTTGGTATTTTTTTGGCTGAAATCTATTATATTTAAGACCGTAATTCCATTATGAATCAAAATTGGCCCTGAAGACGAACATGGGTGATAGAAACAGCTGTTGGCTTAGGAATTAATAGATATAGCAGTATTGTAGGCGTTTTGTTGACTCCTCAATAAGACTGGATATATCTGAAGTTTTTCCAGTGGATTATGGAGGAAACGTGTGCATTGGCTTTTAAATATGATGCATATAGTATATATATATAATATATATATATAATATATATATATATAATAGTATATACATATACATACACACAACATCTTATATATATATATATATATATATATTATATATAGATACACACACATATATATACTATATATATATTAATAATATATATATATTATAATATATAACCACACATATAGATATATATAAAATTAATATAATGTATATATATATATATATATTAGTTTACAATAATTATCTATAATTCTTTTAAACGAATTCCTAGATGCCCATACTATGTTATTTAATACTATTTTCCTTGAAAAAGCACAGGTTATGTAGAAGCTGATAGTTTAAAAAATGTACAATAACGCCCTGGACAGACATTTTTCTAGACAGTTTATTGAAGAACTTAGGCAAGCCAGTTTATTGAGCTTAATCTTTCAGTCACTTTTACATGAGCGGTATTCACAGTAGTTTCACGAAGGCGAGGTCGTTTTATGTTGCACAGGCAGCAAGCTCTCTGGGATTTCGAATTGTTTGTCAAGCTATTGTTTTGAACCTGCATGATACATGCAGACTATTGCTTTTGCCGTATGAACAGCGCATAGGCAAAGATTTACTCCTTAGAAGTGAAGTTCAGTGTTGTATAAAATGAGATCATGCGACAGGCTTGATTGAAAGTCACCTATTACTAGAAAAAAAATTACTGAATATATTACAAAGAATTTCTGTTATTGTAATATATGGAAGAGCCTGTTGCTTCCTAAAAGTACAGTATGTCATAAGTGGCCTTTAAAGATTCTAGAACAAGGTACTTAATTTGAACGGGTCACTGCTTCTCATCTCTCTCTCTCTCTCTCTCTCATTAAACTTCATGTTTTTCCTTTCCATTTTATTGTTTCAAATGTAGAATATAGAAGGGTGGCATGTGCTGGTTTGACGTGTCTTGGCTACTATCAGCCTTTTTTTTAACCATTAATTACCTCTTTTCTGGATAAAAAAAAGTTCCCAGGTTCAAAATGGTAATGGGTGAATTTTATTCAGAAGCAGCGATTGGGAATGTTTTTTTTTGTGTGTGTGTGTGCTTTAAAAAAGGTTTTATGATGATGGTGATTTGAAATTATTCACTTGGAAGCATCGAGTGGGAGAATATTTCTAGGCGTGCAAAACTATTTTCATGATGATATTTGGAGCCGTTACAATGTACTTACTTGGAGCTTTCGTATTTCCAAGGTGTTTTTATTTTGATAATGATAGTTGTTGCAATTCACTCAAGTAGAGGATAGGAATGAATTTTTTTTAGACTTCCAAAGAGAAATTGTGCTAATCATAGCATTTTCTGCAACTCATTAGGAGCACAGGTTATGAGGAATAAAGTTTTGTTCATGCTCCAAAACATTAAAAGTCGTTTTAGCTGCCACGAATTAGGAACCAGGGTCATTGTCGGACCTCATTAAGGTTTTTGGAGTGATTGCAAATGCTGATGCATGATAGGCATCATCACTGTACGTGCAAGCTTATCTTGTAGGATTTTTTTGGAGGCTTGGTTGTTAATTTCTTTTGGATTATAAGAAAGATGTGTACAATGTGAGTCTTTCTTGTTCTTATAAATATAATTTGGATGTTAATTGAGGAAAGGCAGAGACTGATTTCCATTTATTCTTTTTTGTTTGTATTCATTAATGGCTTTTTCCAAATGCCGTCGTCACCCTGCTCCTAATTTTTCTTGTTATCATGAGCGTTAACATTCGCAAATGAGAAGAATGTTTTCTAATGGTTTCAACTTGCGAGCTATTTAATAAATTTGCCTCGACATCACAACATATGTTCATTTATCTTAATATATTAAATTATAATATCCTTGTTAGGTGAGGGTTAAGAAAAAAACACGAGAATCATTATGATCAAGTATATTTCCACCGGCCATTAATACATTTGACGGCCACTAGAGTACAAAACGAGCACCGTCCACTGTAACGTAATGTAACACGTTCACTGTTAACACCGTCCACTGTAGTAACGTTATTTAACACGTTCACTGTAACATTATAATACACATAAAAAGGGGGAGAGGAGGAGGAAGAGGAGGAATAGTAGCAATTTGCTCCCCGAAAAGTGTTACAAGGGGGGGAGGTGAGGGTTAGGAAGGAATGGAGGGAAGGATAGGATCAGCAGCGAATGAGGACATAGGGTAAAGGAAAATTTAGGATTGGAGGGAGAGGGGATATACTGGAATATATATACAGGAAGGAAAAAAAGAGGCAGATACATAAACTCGTACGAGCGAAGTGAAGAACAATTTGATTTTCCGGGTGTAGTACTTTTTTTTTTAAATGGTCGTAGCGGGGAAAACTAAATTCACTGAATTCTCAACAAAAAGGAGAGAGAGAGAGAGAGAGAGAGAGAGAGAGAGAGAGAGAGAGAGAGAGAGAGAGAGAGAGAGAGAAATTCAATTCAACGCAGAAAGTATAAACCCGGAATGGTACTCAAACTGCTCCCCAGATACCAGATATGGAAATGACTGAAACAAAGGCTGGGCTATTTCCACCCTTGTGCTGTCTGTGCGTAAGGTCGAATGTTCTGCGTATCGCCTAGAAGACAAACTTTTTACTTTTTAACTTTTTGGTGTTCGTGGAATATGAACAGACGTAAGGACCGCTTCTAAGACTCCTTAGTGTACTCATCAGTGCGAGTAATTTTGCTGCACCTTTATTTAGTGGCATAATGTCAGGTACTTTGTTTTATATATATATATATAGTTATCTATAATTATGTTTCACCACAAAACAGAGATGCTGTTGGAGAAGAACGTATCGTCTAATATTTCGGTAACCAGTATATATTTAGTTGTGAAATATTTTCCGTGTAGATTTTACATCTAGTCCTTTTAACACAGTCAAAAAAGTTTCTTTATTTGTCAGTGAGAAAAATCGTAGGCCACATTCACTTAAAAAAAAAAACGCACACAGAGCACTTGCGAAAATAGAAAGTGAAGAAGATAATACAATATTAATGATAAAAACGACAATCGTAATAATAAACTGCCCACTTTCAGCGGTTTTTATAACAACAACTGGATGTCGTCGATGAGGAAAAAGCTTTTTTGCAATAAACGGGATGTGTGATTCCAACATTCACGAATCTTGCATATTAAAAATAATTTAAGAGTAAACATATCCCACTCAGACATGCACCTTTAAAATAACACGGCACACGCAGTTTCTTATGATGACGTATTCCCACAACTCATTCAGAAGGGAGGAGAGAGAATTGTTTTAAACAAGATTTGTGTGTTTTCTAATTCTAAGTCATCGGTTAATACTCAATTTCGTGTGACTTAAGGACATTCAGACGTATTGGTTTTCTTGAGAATCTCTTAAAATGTCTTATTTATAGATTCTTAAACTACGCATGAACCGAAGAAAACGAATTGCGTATCTTCAAGAATTTTGTAAAGACAAATACTTAGGAACCGAGTATAACGAGTCCACTTAAAACTCAGGCTTCGAAGGTAGAGTAACCTCTGGTCAGTACAGTGTAGGTAATTCCTAATTACAGTTATTATATCAGTTACTGACACTCATTCTATGCTATGGCAGTCGATAGTCGAAATAGTAAGTCATATAGCGACAGTCTTTTATGGGGACACATTAACCCATATAATGATTTTAGTAGTTGTCAACCGTATTGATTAATTTCGGAAGGCGGTTATAAAAGTATCCTAACTTTTAATTGCAAGTTTATGAAGCCCATTACAATCACATTTATATTTTTAAGACCAATATAAATTTAACTGACCGGATTAACCGCCATCATGTTTTCCTAACTGGGAATCTACTGCATTCATTGTCTGAAACGTCGGATTCCTTGAGATAACTCGTCCAAGCAAAGAACATGAAGTTGGCCTCTTGTCCAAAAGCTAAGAACATGAACTTTTCGTGTCCTAGCAAACAACCAAATCACCAAGTTTGGCAGAAACCATGAAATTAATGGTAACAATATTAATGGTAAAAGTGCTAATAATAGCGTTAGCTATTGAAAATTTTTCAACTACGTAAAAACGACCTTGACTATTCTTAGGCGTCTAATAATCTTTGAGATGTGACAATGCCCTTCGTTTCCAACGCTACTTAACGTCAGTCAAATCTAATGAAAAAAAGTGTATAATATAATCCAACGGATTAAGACAGAACTTCGTGTAAATATGACAGTTGTTACAAGCACCTCTAACACTCACACACAATACACAATGGTGGAGCAGCGGTTGTTACATTTGTACTTTTTTTTTTTTTTTTTTTTTTTTTTACTTTTCGATCATTGTAAAACGGCTAAACATCATTTTCTTTTGGGGAAAAAAATGTATGAATCTGAACATCGCTGTATTTCATGGGGAGGTCAGAATGTTCACACACTCTACGTTTCGCTACGAAAGTGGAACTTATTTCATGCATTTTTGGCATCGCAGAGCTTTAAAAATAAGAAGCATAAAATTTGAGAAAAATCATCAAAACATAACAAACTAATCTACACGACAAAACGAAATACATGCACGCACAAAAATATTACACACACACACACTCCCTCCTCAGTAAAAAAAAGTCTAATTGTAGCGTGATTATCCGGGATAAAAGTTGTTCGTGAATTTTAATCGGCTACAAATTCATTTTAATTGGGTACAAGTGCATCTCGTGTTGATTCACTGATAGCAGATGTTTGCCAAATACCTTTCTCTTTGTTTATTTGCAGAGTGGTTTGGGAGACGTACGACATTAGATGTCGCTTTGTGGTCTAGGTGAAAATTTACCAGCGATAATTACAGAATAAAAGATCAATTTATCAAGTTGTCTAAAGTCGAAAGTGGCTGTAATTATAGATTGCTTAAGTATGACTGTAATTCATCAGTTGTTATGATGTCAGGTATATATTTTTTTTAAATGAGCCAGCTGCTACGCAAAATATTGTATTCTCCCAGTCGTGTTGCTGACAACCACACTGTAATGTAAAGCTTGTAGGTCTTGCATTTCTCAAAACTCGTTTAAAATACCCTTGCATCACCCCCAGCCATTCATTCTGAAGACGCGCTGGCGGGCAAGCATGCGCAGTCACACACACGCACACATATACACAGACTTATAACATCTACGTCAAGAAACGATTACTACTGATGGCACACACACCTCAATGGGTAAGTACGTAAATTTAAAAAAAAAAATAACAAAAAAACTGGATACATCAATAACGGGGGGGAGTTGGAAGGGGGGGTTGGACCGATCGATCACTTCGTCGACTTTGTAAAGCACAAAATGAAATCTGCAGGAACTTCCATTCAAGAAATATATATACAAAATTAGTAGTAGGGCGACAGTTTGTATCAAGTTCAGGTGATAAAAGTAAGCTAAGCATGTTAGAGCACAGAGAGAGAGAGAGAGAGAGAGAGAGAGAGAGAGAGAGAGAGAGAGACCTAAAAATATATAACAAGATGATACTTGTTGCAAGCCAACGAAGGTTAAAAACTTAATACAATGTGACTACTAATAAGGTGCAAAGAAGGAAATGGCGTACAGCCATGTGCATAAGAATACGCAATTGAAGTTTTATGTAACTTGTTACATTAACAGCAGTTATTTTACACGCCATCCGTAACGGAACAATAAAAAAAAATGGTTACCTGCAAGTGTTGGAAGTAGCGTAGCGAGAGTGAGAGCTCGAATTGAAATTTTAAAAAAGCTGGAGAGGAAATAAAAATCTTCAAATGGAGAATAAGAGAGACTTGAATGGGGGTAACATAGGTCGCTAAGGGAAAGGAACGCCTTTCGAGAACTGTCAAGAATGTATATTACCTTCCGTGTGGTTAAACAGGTTTAGAGAGAGAGAGAGAGAGAGAGAGAGAGAGAGAGAGAGAGAGAGAGAGAGAGAGAGAGACTTGCAACTAAAATGACGTATGTGAATCTCGACGCGGTCAGGCCGTCCGAGTTAGGATAGAAATAAGTTCAGGACAAGGACATCGTCAGATGAGACAACACTTCACAATTTCCTTAGTGATCCCCAAAAGTTTCCATGAATAGCGAGTCGCTTGCTTTACCCATAGCACCAAATAGCAGTAACTCTCTACACATATAGAAAGCTTTAATTATTTTTTTTTATTTTCTTTTAAAAGCGTCCTTTAAGTAAGCTTAAAGCCGTTAATATTCGACTTCTAACGACTGGAAAAACCGACCACCTAAAATCTATTTTATATATGTCATTATGAGTCACGCTGAGATTTAAGATTACTATCTTAAGGAAGCGCATATTTTTCCCTGCCGGCCGGTTACGGAGTGCGGAAACTGTCTTAGCTTGCTGGGTAAGCAAGTGTTAGTTACTTCCATAAGTGAATAGTGGCGGCCTGGTAAACAAAGTTGGTAGCCGTGGAAATAGTAGGACAAGTCCTTTATTCAATCCGTAGCCGGCCTGTTGGGTAGATAATTCTTTCCACTAAAATCTTCTCGACAAATGGTTGCAATCGAGAGCTATTCACGTCAAAGGCCAGCGGCCGATTACAGTCATTGTCCGACTAACATGACAAATAATTATTAGTCTAATAATGGGTCTGGTCATTTACAAGAGGTTTTCAGCTTAAACTTCTTAGCGGGTGAAAAGGTTTCGCGAAGCTACGATGATATGAGAGAGAGAGAGAGAGAGAGAGAGAGAAGAGAGAGAGAGAGAGATAGAGAGAGAGAGAGAGCTCTTAGAATTTCCAACAAAAAAAAAAAAGAAAAAAAAAACATTCACAGGCAATTTAGTAGTAGTCAACAGGATGATATTCAATGTAGATGAAGACAGTCAGAAAGTGAAGGGAGGTCAAACGCCATTTCGCTCCTAGATAATAAACATAGTGCTATTTGTACATTATACTCTAGATTCACGCCACATCTATACAGGGAGAGAGAAGTTTTTTGGGGGTCGGGGGAGCAAGAAGCATATTTTTGTGGTGGAGGGGGGGGGGAGGGGTCGGTTTAGGAACGGAAGGCGAAAGTGGGGTAAGGTTGGAGATTAGGAATCTTGGAACCGAAGGATGTGACGGAACAAGGCGGTAAGGGAAGAACAAGGAGAGGGTTTTTATTCTACTCTACTCAATATAATGTCCATAAATGTTATGTATTTACAGTATTCCTTAAAAGAGCAAAGAAAGAAACAAGGGGGAAAATACGGAGAGAGAAGAAGCTGCTATAAGCTCTTTGGTCATTCTTGATTGCAGGGGCGTACGTGCATATTCAATATGTGAATAATATGTGTACGACGGCGTGCATACACACTTGTGGTCACATAGCTAGTTCACAATATCAACTCTTCATGATGAACCTCCTTTATATACACTGTATATATGGAATTTATGTATGTATGCACGCGCGAACATGTATAATTAACCATATACATTCAACAAGAGTTATATATCAGTGCAAAACCATATAAATTCAACAAAAAAAATAATCAACAACTGAATACCATAGTATTTTTTTCCTTCGGTAAGAAACTGGATGTTTCCTCCTGAACCGGGATATATAATTTCTAACAATAAAGATGTAACAACAAAAAGCACACACGTACGCTGGGAACCCCTACATCAAAATTAAAGCCAGATCAAAAGCGAAAAAAAGGCCTTATTTGCTAAATCTAATTACTATATCACTTTCTGCCGTGTGGTTCATACTCCCCACAAGATATCAGATCTAATATATTAACTATAAAAAAAGAAGAAAACATCACTGGAATACATAATGAAGTGCCTATTTACGCTGCACTGTTTTTTTTCTTTTTTCTCAAAACAGGGGTTACGCACTATTATGGAATTTGAATCCAATTTGGATTAAAGTTTTCCTCTATATCAAATATATCTTCTCATTTTATTTTACACTTCAATCCCCTCCTGAGAGACGCACAACTTCATTAACTACTCTGACTTAGATATATTTTAATACACTTTATTATTATTATTATATATATATAATATATATACGCTCTGTGTCACCTTTCAGAGACAGTCAATTAAAACGTTTTTGTAAGGTTCACCTCAATGTTTGGCATCAAGTTACAGCGCCGTAAACTTTCACGAGTGAGAGCTTTCCACACTATTGTTGTCTAATCACCAAAACGGCGGGAATATCAGTAATGTACTGTAAATATGAACCAACAGCCGTCTAGGGAAGCTTCATGCTTTTTCCTCTGATAGATCACAAGTTTTAGTTAAAGCTACGAGGCAAAAGTTCAGCTGAGAATAAAACCTAAAAGGTGCCGACTTTTGCAACAAGAAAAGTTTTCACACCAAAGTTTCAAAACCGATGTGAAACTTTCCAAACCGACTATGCAAATCTTCAGTATAGATGCACACAACTATTTTGCCACTCACGAGAACAATAAATAAACTTGGGACACTCCTTTTCTAATCCCAGCCATCCATCCATCCATCCATCTATCTGGCAGCCGAATTTATGGCTGCCAGGGAGGATGCTGTTGCTTTTTCGTGAAGGGATCTAGTCAGACTCTCGATTTTACTGATGGACTCTGACGACTTCCTAGAGCCAAGGCCAGACAGGCCACCCGTTATCCTGGATTCAGACTGCTGTCGAAGGAGGGATGGATTAGGGATCTGTCTGACGCTAGTGTTAGTCGCTCGAACGCTATGGCCACCTGTCCGGTGATTTTGGCCCGACCCTCCCCCTGAGGTCTTGGAGATTGACGTGGCATTGTTAAAGGATGTCGCAGAGGGAGAGCCCAACTTGAAACTGCTAATCAAGGAGCTCTTCGTTGCAGTCGAAGTCGTAGTTTTGGTGGAGTTATTACTGCTTAAGCTATCGGTTGTGGAAGAGGTTATACTGGTGACAGTGCTTGATTTCATGTTATTTTGCTTCATTTTCTGTTGAAGGTGTTGACGACGAACAAATTCTGCTAGTTTTTGGTTTGTTATTTTAAAGACGGGGTCTCCTGTTCTCTCTGGATGATCTTTGTGTTCTTTCTCTGACTTGCCACTTGATGATACTGTGGTGCTGTTTGATTTAGAGCAAACTGGCACCGATGGAATTTTGAGTGATGTCAAGGCAGACTTGGGTATTGTTGTCTTGATAGCTGGAAGGCTACCACCACTGCTTTTAGTATTGACGAGACCACTTGCTAATTTGTGACTACTATGGGATTTGTTACCTGATGTTTTATTATGATTTATGGAATTTCCGTTCATTGTCTTGTTGCTGTGGTGGCTCTTGCTAACGGTTTTGGAATTGGTGGTTTTAGCAGATTTTGATTCTGAATAAGTAGGAATGGGGCTGATGGTTAGTGTGTCACCAGACCCATTAATAATACTAAGGGACTCGCTCACTTTCAAGCTCTTGAGCACCTGGGCTTGTGCCAATGCTTGAGCCTGAGCCTGGGCTTTGGGCTTGGGCCTGTGCCTGAGCTTGGGCTTGAGCCTGGGCTTGTGCATGTGCCATGGCTAATTGTAGTTGTACAGCAGCATGGGAGAGAGTCATCAGATCACTGAAAGCCACAGCTTGGGGACTCACTGGGGTTGACACAAGAGAGGATCTAGCCCAGTCTAGTGGCATTGCTGGTCTGTTGATAGGTGTGGTAGCAGTAGTCTGTGATGTGGGTGATGTGGTTGTAGAGGTAGCATTCTTTTGTTTAAGTTTCTTTGATTTGTTACTTTGAGTGATGGAGAGAATCGTCTGTGTGCCTTGCCCTCGGGCTGCTTTGTTTTTGCCTGAACCATCGCCAGGGGAGTTTCCATTGGCAAGAGGTGGTGAATCAAGGCTTTCCCTCTGTGCCCTGGCTTCCCTAACCGTACGAGCGTGCCGAGAAAGATCCAGGGCACCTACTTCATCACGCTCTTCTTCTTGCTCACCATCTTCGTCGTCTTCGTTATCAGTAAATACATAGCAATCTTTTCCGAAACCCTTTTTACCATCTTTACACCTCTGAGTAAGGTTAAGTGGGCCTTCGTCTGTTTGTACATGTTTTGTGACAGATGTTGGCTCACTTGACACTTCATTATCTAATTCATTGGATTCAGTGCTTACATTTAAGTCTGTGTCTTTGTCATCACTATCAATTGGTTCACTGGCACTGGTTTCAGTTACATCTATAGCACTGTCTTCTTGCTCATCATCAGGACACTCTTTGACATTCTCGGTTTCACACTCTGTTCCAACCACACTATTAGACTGTTCTTCTGGACCATCACTATGATCCATTTCTGTCTCCCCATCCCCCTCGCCTTCCCCTTCAGTTTCATGACTAGTATCAACTTCAAGCGGAGTCTCAGAGTCATGGTCCATTACTAGTTCATTAGATTCTTTCGATATATCAAAATCGTCAGCACCATCTACATCTCCCACTTCATTTTCTCTAGTTTCACCTTCTTTATCCACAGCTAGCTCTTCGTCTCCTCCAAGGTTGTTCTGTGTTTCGTCGGGTACTTCTACATTTTCTTCCACCTCCTGAGTCTGTTCTTCCTCCACGGTCTCAGGTGCCGCTGCATCTTGTTCAGTTTCTGCTGGAGCAGGTTCCCCTTCTTCTTCCACCACTGAATTCTCTATGTTGCCCTCAACCTCCATTTCCTTTTCTTCTCCTTCGGTAGGGAGAGGTTGAGGTTCATCGGAAACGGGTGTCTCTAGCTCTTCTATTTCGCTAACAGGAGTTTCTAGCTCTTCTGTTATTGGGTGCTGCTCCTCGACTGGAAACTGTTCTCCATCACTACCGGGTCCTCCCTCAGGGGTTTCTGGCGGAGTTGGAGGTCGAGTGTCCAAGGACGGATGATCATCCATAGGCACTGTTGTTGTGGCAGCCGTGTCCTCCTTGCAGACACTGTCCAGCCTGGTAATTTTGTCCGGAGGCTCGACACACGTGGACAGGTCCATCTTTTGCCCCTCTGAGAGTTCATTGTTGTTGCTTTCCTCTGGTACTGGAGCAGTTGGAGGCTGCTTTCTTTTCTTGACTTTCCTGGTTGCAACCACTTGAAAGCTCAGGTCCATTGGAGACTCCTGAAATGAGAGAGAGAATATTTACTACATAAGTAAAAAGAAAAATATTCGCAGTTTGATATGTAATAATCAGGACAGGATACATAATTGTACTGATGATCATTTTAAACTTGTTGGTAAGCAGTTAATAAATAGATAACGCTTTTGATTAATTTGGGAGAGCAGCAATATTGTAACGTCTAACAATTCCGACGCAAAAATTGTACTTCTCAGGGACAACATCAACGGCTAGTTTTATCAAAATAACCTGTTCAAGAAAAGATTGAAGGGTTAAATCTCCTTTATAGCTGGGGTGGGATGCCATGTCCAGATTCTTGGGGTTCAGTTTCGTTAAAAAAAAAATGGGGTTGTTCAGTTTCATTTACAAAAAATTGGATTCAGTTTCATTAAAAAAAATTAAATATGGTTTGATTTTAATGGCTACTATCCTTAAAAAATAGATCAATTATTTATATGTGATAGAGAGAGAGAGAGAGAATATGGAAGATTTAGTAGGTTAAATATTTTCCCTAAAAATTGACCAGTTAAGGCAAAGTTTTTCCTATCATCTTATACCGTGATTCAAACAGTAGTTTTTGAAACATCAAAATCCATTAAATGCAGTGATTACGTTAAATTTGGCAGTATTCACGCGAGACAAAAATAACTCCAGAAAGGGGGAGGCACAAACTTTGAAAACTCAGCAAAGAGTTCGTCCAATATTTTTCCAAAATCAACAAGAAGGATCCAAGACAGTTACTTGTCCGAAAGTTTCCGAAAGGTCAGGCAGGAGCGATAATTCTCCAATGTTTTTAAAACACCCGACATCACGTTCTACTTTTTCCTCTTCTTTCTTACACCCTCCCTCCCTCCCTCTTTCGCGTCATTTGTTAAACAAAGGGTGAAGAAGAATCGTCCTTTCGTCCCATCTCTCGTTCTAGTTGGTATTAGCTGAAGCCAGGACGATCACTAGAGAATATTGGAAGATCGCTTTTATGGTGTGACTAAGGGTTCAGAAATTGAATCGAAGGGCGACGTAATTTTTGAAGATCGTATAGGTAAAATATCATCTCTCCTGAGAGAGAGAGGAGAGAGAGAGAGAGAGAGAGAGAGAGAGAGAGAGAGATCAGTGGATGGTCGCGGATGTGCAATAAATCAACGTGATCGATTGCTATGCCGTCGGAGCTCTCTCCCTTAGTACATCCTCCTCCCCCGAATGTAGGCCCTTCTTCCCCCCCCCCCCCCCCCCCCCCCCTTCCTCTCCCCTTTCTCCACCATGCTGTGGACCTACAACTACGACTACTACTTTGCTACTCCCAGTCACCAGTTACACTCCTGCACTGACTTTTCATAAATTCTCAATATCGATATAATAACTCACTCTCTCTCTCTCTCTCTCTCTCTCTCTCTCTCTCTCTCTCTCTCTCTCTCTCTCTCTCTCTCAGACCTAATTCCTTGTCGATGACAGTGTTCCTAAAAAGAGGCCTCATTATCGTTATGAGATTCCCCTCATATTAAGGGACGAACAATAAGCTAATCTTCATAATGTATTCACAGCAAGTAATTACGAAGTTCCCATCATCAAAAGAGCCTTCAAACTTCGCAAACTCCTCTCTCTCTCCCTCCGTGTGTGTGTATATATGAACGTATCGTGCAATACTAATTTTCCTTTATTATTGAAGGGAACACGGTGTAAAAAACAAACCTTCAATGAACCATTCAAGAAATAGTGAAATGAAATACTCTCCTTATTCGTTGAGTTTTGTTGTCCGTAATTCAAAGCTAAAAGTTTCAAATCAATAATTTTCCCTTGAAATGGATTCGAAAATTTTGCTGTAAGGTTCGGGTTTATGATAGATTTCCTACATTTTATACTTGTAGGCAGAGGTACCTCTGGGGAAAGGGCTAATTTAATGAGGCCGCTTGAGTTAAATACTGCTATCCAGTATTTTTAGGAAAAATAAATTAACATTATGCAAGAATATAGGTAATTTATTCTTTGATTCTTTGCTAAGGGGTTCACTACATTTGTAAGGGGACAGCTTTGGGTAAGTAAATCCAACATTATTAATTGGAAATAATAATGAACTTATTTTTCTAGGAAACAGTAATGTATTCTGAACGCTATGTCTCTTGAACCTAATTGGAAATAATGACCCTATTTTCCTATAAAACAGTAATGTATCCTGAACGCAAATCTCTTGAACCTAATTGGAAATAATGACCCTATTTTCCTATAAAACAGTAATGTATCCTGAACGCTACGTCTCTTGAACTTAATTGGAAATAATAATGACCCTATTTTTCTAGAGAACAGTTAATGTATCCTAATAATGACCCTATTTTTGTAGGAAACAGTAATGTATCCAGAGCGCTATGTCTCTTGAACCAAATTACAGTGAGAGCACGAGATATACCACGAAGGACAAGAATCCTTCAGCTCATCAGCCGCTCCTCTTCAGTCACCGCATCCTCAGAGAGGCTCAGCACACCCGAATGGATGGATGGAAAACCTTTCATGCATGATCATGCAACTGTGCCAGGCAGGATAAGTGGCATTTCCAAACGTCTAATTAGACAGCCACCAGCCATCATCGCCTCTTGTGAGTCGGATTAGGTGAAAGGACCCATCGGCTGACGAGATTATTCAGGTCTCCCTCCAGTGACATCAATCATCAGAGAGAGAAGAGAGAGCGAGAGAGAGAGAGAGAGAGAAATGGAACGACGAACCGACCGACATGTGGGAAGTTGCGTTAGCAAGCAATTTGCAGCGATGGGAAAGCATTTCCTTAAGGCTCCCAAGAGCATGACATTGTTTTATACAGCCAAGCAAGCAAAAGCAAAAAGCACCGAAGTGAAATGATGAACATGTGGTCCACAGTATACGATCATCACTTCGGCGACGCCTATGTCCTTTACAAACTACTAACAGTAATTTCTATTCAATTTTTCTACCGTAGCTGTTATGCCTTTGCCGTCATAAGAGAGATAGCGCATGAGCTAAGAAAATCTACTGAATTCATAAATAATTTATATAATAATTATTAATAACGCACTGTTAATGAGGAATTTGTGAAATAATTAATAATTTACTTCGTTAAGCTTGAAAACGAAGAATATGACAAGGCAATTCAAATTCGCTCAGTGCAGATCGCATAAAGAAAAGCTTACAATCAATTTCTCTCTCTCTCTCTCTCTCTCTCTCTCTCTCTCTCTCTCTCTCTCTCTCTCCTCCATTCCCATCTCTTGCTCAAAGTGACCTATTTTCATCATCATCCAATTTCCCTGCGCCCGCATATATAACTTTCGGAGCGGGATTTGATCTTCAAAATGATATGACGAACGAGGCTCAATTTTGGCCGCTCTCTCTCTCTCTCTCTCTCTCTCTCTCTCTCTCTCTCTCTCTCTCTCTCTCTCTCTCTCTCCTTGAACACTGCTTGAGTATGGAAATGACATATTACCTTTCTGTCCGGACATCCGCTGTTGAAGAAAATGAGGAAATCAAAGGGCAGAAGTACGAAAGCGTTTGGAGAAAGTTTCTGTTGCCATGGGAAATGTTAACGCCTGATATTGTTTCTCTCTCTCTCTCTCTCTCTCTCTCTCTGTGTGTGTGTGTGTGCAAGGAAAGATGAGCATTCTCTCTCGCTCTCTCATAAGATCTACTTGCAAAACGTTGCCACAGCAAATTACAAATGAAAATGAGCATTCTCTATCTCTACCATTCTAGTGCAAGGAAAGTTGCTCAGAAAGATGAGCACACACTTTCTCTCATACTCTCTCTCTCTCTCTCTCTCTCTCTCTCTCTCTCTCTCTCTCTCTCTTCCTCGAAGATCTAAAAGCTCAGCAATACCCTTTTCAAGGAAGGCGAGAACTCGAAAAGATATGACATAAAATATGGTGAAAAATATTCCCGTATCTGTCTCCCGTACGCGCACAAACATACATACAGAGGTCGTCCCTTTATGCGCCAATGTGCACCGCACACCTAATACCACTTGTAACCCCCTAAAGTGCCAGAGCAAGAGTAAAATGCGTCCGACGGGAACGGTTACCGATGTATAACCATGTAACCCTCATACCCCTCTTCCCTTCCCCCCATACACACTTCCCTCCCCAACTTCCCCCCCATACACACTCCCTCCCCAAACATCCCCAAACACAAATCGACCTTACCTCCCCACCCCCTGCTCTCAACCTTCGAAATCCATGAACTCCCCCTCCCCTCTCCCCCCTACAGTATGATATCTCTACCATTTGCCTTCATTTAAATTTAATTTCTGTTCCGTTTGCTCCCTGTACGGCTCTCTCTCTGCCCCCCTTCTCCCCTCTCCCCCTGCCCCTCCCCCCAGGACACCGCCAGTCCCCAGGCCGCCAAACTGAGAAAATTTTAGCTTTATGGAAAATCGAGTTTATATCAATTCTGATTTACAGCGTCGATTTGGGGAGAGAAAAGAGAGGCAGGCTCGTGTGGATATGGCCGACAAGGGAAACGTCCGATTCAGATGGAACATTGAAGAGTGCGGGTCATATATATATATATATATATATATATATATATATATATATATAATATATATATATATATATATATATATATATGACCCGCACTCTTCAATGTTCCATCTGTATCGACGTTTCCCTTGTCGGCCATATCCATATATATATATATATATATAATATATATATATATATATATTATATATATATATATATATATATATATATATATATATAACGTATTTATTTTCAACATGGCTCCAGAATGTGTTTCAACCTACGTGCTAAGAAAGTCCTTAAGAGCGAAAGTATTTAAGCACCCTACATTATCTATATAAAAAAAAAAAAAAAAAAAAAAAAAAAAAAAAAAAAAAAAAAAAAAAAACAAAAAAAAAAAAAAAAAAAAAAAAAAAAAAAAAAAAAAAAAAACCTGAGAAGGTATTCAAGTCCCATACACTATTCCACCCTGTCTGTTGTCTGCAACTAACCACAGTCGATTAACCACCACGTAATGATTCGCTACCTAAACGAAGAGGCATTATTAGTTACGAAGGCAGACGTGAATACTCATTCCCCACAGCGTTTGTTTGCGGAAATGCATTCTCCATAATCTTGTAGAATATTAAGCGCTGTCGAACAGGACTAAAACTAAGTGACGCTCCACGAACTTCCACGGGAAAAATTTAATTTCACAGATGACGTACGATAAATTTCATATGGCTGTACACTCTCTCCTCTCTCTCTCTCTCTCTCTCTCTCTCTCTCTCTCTCTCTCTCTCTCTCTCTCTCACCATCATATATACTCCTTTCTCCTCGATCGGGACCGGGGTGTATATACAGTTTTCAACACAGGCATATCAAGTTCCTACCGAAATAGAACGATCTCAGGAGAATGAGAGAGATCAGGCTGTGCCCTCATCTCCCCCCCCCCCCACTCCATCCTCTTCAAGATATACCGCCCGATTGCCTCCCCACCCCCTCTCATGTTGCTTCAGAATGGAACACATTCGGCCACTTCACGCTGCCCACTTGACCATTGATAAAACTTGGAGGCAAAGTCAAATAACTGTTAAAGTTTTTTTTTTTTCGCCTTTCATCACTTTACATCTCTGTTGTGAAGTAGAACTTCCACCTGCACTTAGTGTTAAGATTTTACGATACTTGGTTTCTTGAGCCTGCGATTCAGGACTTGGATTCTACAATACTTGGTTTCTTGAACTTGTAATAATGAAGTTAAATCTTTGGTTACGGAATTGCTCACGGCATATCGCAATCATTTCAAATATAACTTGAAGCAGATCTCTTATTTCCTGTTCGGTAAGAAACGTCAAGTCACATAAGGATATCCCAAACAGGAAGGGAACAACTAACAACAATGAACAGACATCTTATAACAAATCATTCAGATAAGCGTCGACGACAGAGCCACTGAATGCCATTACACTACAAACTTTTGAGTCTCCATTATTTAACGCTTTCAGTATTTCGTCAGTAAACTGTTTATTTCGTATAAAGCAGATTTTGCATTCTAAATTTGCTGCCATTGGTCTCAAAATGTGACACATTTCCTACCTGCATCCATACAATTCCTGCGCGCGATTCATATGTATTCTGGATTTTATTTTCAAAATGCCCACTTTTTTCCTATAAGAATTATGTGAATAAACAAGGAACAGGACATTGCATTCGTAAAGTCTTAAGAAAAATTTGTGAAAATTTATCTTTAATCTTTTGCGATAAATTTCCCTCCATAACACAGTTACTATAATAATCCTCGTTGACAATGAATTACTTCTCTCTCTCTCTCTCTCTCTCTCTCTCTCTCTCTCTCTCTCCACTCCTTTGTAAAACATCAATTGGTTTACGGCGACCGATGTTTGGCCACAGACTTCACGCTCGACTGCGTTATCCCTTTTATATAGATGCTTTATATGCTAATGAGGAGACTCCGATGCTTGATGAAACGATGCAAATGGAGACTGTGGGGAGGGGGGGAGGTTGGGGGAATGGGGGTGGGGGTCGATTTTGCCAAGGTGGGTCCAAAACATCACCAAAACTGTATATCGTTGAATTTTGGACTAAATCGAGAAGCCGCCTCAGCTAGGCTAAGGGAAAGAAGTCAACATAAATAAGGAAAATAAAATCCTTGGTTGAATTCTGATATGAAGGTCGCTAAATGAATAGAGTTATGTAGAGATCAGTCACCAAGGAGGAATAATTCGTAAGCTGGCGGAGTTCATGAGTAAATGGAAAATGAAGAGGAGAAAAACGAAGTCCTCCCGTCGAGACCAAGTTAAAGACGTCGATTGTTTGGGCGAGACGTGAAAATCAAATCAAAGTGACTAAATCGGCAATGAAGTAAATTTGGAAATTCATGTGTCGAATGAGCTCTGGAAAGATACTTCTTGTGCGAAACAGGTCAAATATCAAATTCATTCAATGTTGTTTTAATCAAAAGATGCAAATCCACACGTCGAAGAAATCGCTGAAGTCAAAATCATTAATACTAGGAGGTATGAGGGCTGTGAATTCTATAAATGTCGACAGACGACAAGCACTGAATTCCCTGGCCACGGAAGAGTTTTAAAACCACGGGCTACATTACATGTATGGAGATTGAAGTGACGGTGATTCATGTAAAGTGAAGTCAACTGCGCAACTTTCCTTGGGTTCAAAGTCCGGTCAAGACAGAAAATTTTCAAGGCATTACATTATCAGTCAAAAGGGTTTTGTGATTTTTTTTCCCATCCATTAATTTCTTTCTTAATTGTAATTCAGACTGTGCCCTATTCGTATCTAAGGATGCCAGGTAGTATTTATAAATATCTTATTAATATCTTACTCCATCTAAGCGCAATTCCCGAATTGCAAATGAACAATAAACAAATAAAAATATAACAGTTCCGGTTCCGTCAAAAGCCAAGAAGGAGAACAAGAGAACAGATGGAAAGGGTTGGCTTCTCCCCGAAGTCTTTCCCACAGAATCATTAAAAATTCACCCAGGTAATTCCCTTTACTTTAGGAGCTGCTGCGATGCTGCCCTTGGAGAAAGAAGGAAAAAAATTAATGGAAAAGAATAATAGTTCTGCTTTTTAATTGTTTACTCTTCGAAAGGAAAAAAGGAAAATTGGTTCCAGGCGATTTTTTTCAGTTTTATTTCTCCTGAAAGAAAATATCCATCACTTTTGTTTCGTCGCAAAATATAAAATATTATTTGACATCTACGTTGTCAAGAATTTTGTTTTCACTAGCCATTCTGCCTATTTAAAAATTGTTTTATAATCACTGTGTCAACACTGTTTTTGACGAGCCAATTTGTTTTATTTGAAAACCGTATAATCTACGTTATCAAGAGTTGTTTGGACAAGCCATTTTGTTTTATTTCGGTCGTCTGAAAAAGTAACGCACAGATCATTATACCTGACGGTAGATGAATGTCTCATTTGAAGCTGTCTAACAATATATCACTAAAAATGTTCATTAACAGTCTGATGTTTTCTTTTACTTGAGGATCTGAAGCTGTCTTCTATTCAGCTCTCCCTTTCATGCTTTCTTTCAATGTCCAGCAAAGCATGGTCTCTTGGGCCCCGGAACTCAAATGCCTCTTCCCTTTTTTTATGTTTCCAGTTTTAATTTCCATTCCAGGAGCCTCTTCCCTCTTCCAGTATTAGTAAGCCCAGGATGAGTGGCTGTTTCCCCTCTCTTTGGACGTATGCCCCCACCCCCCGCCCTCCCTCTCTCTCCCTCTCTTAACCACCAATATTATAACTCAAGAATCCCTAAGAACTCCCCCCCCCTCCTCTCTCTCTCTCTCTCTCTCTCTCTCTCTCTCTCTCTCTCTCTCCTCTCTCTCTCTCTCTCTTAACACAACATACATTTTCATATATTTTCCCCACCCCTTCCCCCCTTGGCAATAATAATTTCCCCGTTTTTTCCCACTTCCCCCTTGCCAGAAATTATAATTTTTCCTTTCCTTCTGCTTTTCTAGTAATCCGTCCTCACTCTCTGTCTCTCTCTTAACATTACATACTTTTTCATATATTTCCCACTTCCCTGCAGATATATACTTTCTTTCATTCTCTCTATACTCTCAACTCTCTCTCTCTCTCTCTCTCTCTCCTTATTGGCTTAGTGACCCCCTATTGAAAGTATACAAAGGCCGTGTTGCGGCCCCTCAAACAACGACAATACAGTAGCGACGACACCGAAAAGGGAGACGGAGAGAGAGAGAGAGAGAGAGAGAGAGAGAGAGAGAGAGAGAGAGGAAAAAAAGGCGTCCTCAATTATTTTCAAGTACAACGTCGCTACTACATACGAGAAAGGTGCGTTGGAGGAGCACATCCATTTTGGAGGAAGTTGTGGAGTAGGAGGAAAATAATCTGTTAGATGAGGAAAAAGTTTAACAGGAGGGGGAGGAGGAGGAAGAGAAGTAGGAAAACTGAGAGGAAAAGTCTCATCTCTTTAACTGAGAAGAGGGAGGATCGTTGTGCATTTGAGGAAATAGGAAGTTGGAAGCTCTCACTTATGAGGAATAAGGCGTTCGAGAAATATGAGGGTAAAGGAGATGGGAGGAGGAACTCGAACTCGCACCTTTTTGGGGGGGGGGGGGGGGGGGATAGAAAATAAAAACTGGGAAAAATAATGGAGAGGTAAAAAAGAATTCAGTTAAAGCCCTTTCTTCCTTCCACCCTTGTAGCCGTAACTCTACATTAAATACCTAACTCACTGCTCAGTTCGATAGGATACCAAGGTGGAATCGGACATGGTATATCCTAACCACTGAACCACATTTTATATAATATATGTATAAGTAATTGTAGAGAGAGAGAGAGAGAGAGAGAGAGAGAGAGCGCCAGCGTCCAACAGAAAACGAACAAATCCACCTCAGCTCCTCAAAGGAAAGAGCATCTTCCTTCTAAGGATATCCCAAGGAAGCCTCCTCCCCCCGTCCCCATTCGCCCCTGCCGAAGACTCGCCTCCCCTTCCCCATCCCCCTCTCACGCTCCCGAGGCGCCCGAACAATCATCTCGGCAAACAAGAAAATTATTTAGCGTCAGCAACGGTTCGGCGGTTACACATTAATCACTTTAGTGGAGATAATCCGTTTCCAGTAGGTGGCGACTTGTCAACACCCAGGTGAGGATACGAGCGCGCATGCGCTAACCTAGCAAGCTCCTTAGGGATTTGTAGGGAGGAATATAGTTCCTTTCTTCCCTTACTTATGTCAAGATCTTGTAGGGTTAAGCTGTTTGGGTATTTTACTTCTAAATGCATACTATGGGATGCACTTCATTTATGAAACTTGAATTTTTTCAACTTTCAAGTGTCCTTATATATGGAAATAGACTTAAACTTTAATCATAAGATTTTATATATTTTCATATTTATGACTGAATTATTTTCTTTTTGTTTTCAAGTGTCCTTATATATGAAATATACTTATAACTTTAATCATATTTTCTTTTATACTGTTTTTATTTCGTGACTGAATATGCGCGTGATTCCTATAAAAAGAAAAAGCCCTTTACGGAAGAAATTGCTTCCTATAAAAAAAGGGAAGTTTACCTCAAACAGAGAAGGGAACCTTTACTACATCCTAATACCTTAATCTCATTACGGACCGTGTAATTAGCACCCTCCAGCCTGTGCGTTAAGGTTAGTGTGTGAGGTGCAGACAAAGTAGAGAGAGAGAGAGAGAGAGAGAGAGAGAGAGAGAATTTAAACCTTCCGAACTATTTATAGAGAGAGAACTTTCAAGCTTTACTGAATATTTATAGAGAGAAACTTTAAAGCTTACTGAATATTTGTAGAGAGAAACTTTAAAGCTTACTGAATATTTATATAAACACACAAACAGGCATACACGATAGGTAGAGGAAAATCTCCTCCTCCTCTCCTGTGGAGAGACCCGATGGCAATAATTATAATATTTCGAAAACTAAAACTCTGGCGATCCCTCTAAAAAGGGAACTTTTAATGATCGGCACTGAGGGAAGGTTTTCAAATGAGTAAATAAACATTTCTGTTATCATCCCAATCTCGATTTTTATTTAATTCCTTTCTTTAGGTAAGCGTTGGTGGTTCGCATTCGTTTCCTCGTCATTTTATCCTTCAGAGAACGTATATTAGTTTCAATGTGGGGATTTAAGTCAATGAGAAGAATCCCCATCCTCCCCCGTCTCTCTCTCTCTCTGCTTCTATAGTTAATCCTGACGTTTCATTAGTTCCTTGGTGTAATACATTATTGGTTTGTCAACAAAAAAAGAAGCAAATGGTAAGGAAAAATTAATTAGGATCACGGAAGTTTCCTCCTAAAATAACAAATTAAATGTCATTTCACACTACACACAAGGTAGTGTGCACACCCCCTCCACAAACTCCCATACCCCCCAATAATAATTTTCGTTCCCCCCCCCCCCCCCCTTTCCAAGTGACATCATTCATACTTAGACGCGCCATTTACGCCACAGCACCAAAGCACAAACAGTCCTGACCCATTCCACCCCCACACCCGAATCCTTCTTCCCCCACCACCCCCCACCCCCCGACATACACACATTTGCACACATTCACGGCAAACAATAGCAGCCCGATTCGCTCGAGAAGTCTCTGTTGGATCAATTGAACGACTCTGTCTTTATGGCGGCGGTGGAATATTCTGCTGACAATAGAGGCAGCTCAAAGTCCCGATTTTGAGGCTCATTCGAGCTGTTCGACCGCCTAACCCACCTTCACTTTCGATTGTGGAATTCTCTCTTGATCTTCCTTCCTCTGTATTTCCCCCTTCCTCTGTGTTCCCCAAAAGCCCCTGTTATTTAGTGTAGGACTCGTGGGTAAACCGGCTCTTTCATTCTCTGCGCTATTCTGTGTTCCTCAAATGCCACTGTGGCATTTAACGACACAGCAGTACCTAAATTCCTTTCAGCATTTTTTTTTTATTTTTTCATACAAGCTACATCGTTTCTCACATCCATTTTCTTGTCCATTTCCTTACTTATATGGCAACACATACGATACAATGATTTGCCAACCACACTTGTCATGTTTATCCCCTGTTTGGAGTAAATTTATTTAAACATGCATGTAAATATATATAATAAACACAATGTAAATATATATAATAAACAGAGAGAGAGAGAGAGAGAGAGAGAAGAGAGAGAGAGAGAGAGAGAGTAAATAATAAGTATTAACCGCGATAAACACTGTGCTAATCTTTAAAACTTCCCGTCATTCTAAATCTAACTTCTTTTACTCTCTTTGCAGGCTCGTCTTCCACATCGCCACTCCCAATATTTCCCCCCCCCCCCCCCCCCTTCCAACAATACCTGCGTGGAAAGCCAAGGGCCAAAGACCGCGCCAAGAGTTCCCCCCAATACTACTGATGACTGGTAATTAATTGCGGTACCAAGATGCTGATGCTGCTGCCCCTGCTCAGCCTGCTGGCTGGCTGGCCGGCTGAATAGAGAGAGAGAGAGAGGGAGAGAGAGAGATTGTTCATTCTGAAGTAATCGTATTCATTGGAAAAAAATACAATTACTATTACTATTTCATGGAAACTATTAACAGCAGAAAATTTACAATCAATTTCCACTGTAAAAGGAGAAATTGAAGTTCCAGTAAACGAGAATCGTGACACTGACAAACAAGAAACCAAGAAGAATTAGTCAGTGTAAATATTAAAAGGACATAATTTAATAAAATAATTAAAAAATAAAATAAGAGAGCAACACAATGAAAGTTAGTGGAAATAAAGATTAAGAATTACGAAAAATCCACAACCAGTTTCACTAAGGAAGAGAGAGAAAAGAATAATTTTAGTAGTAGCAACTTGTGACACTGTAAAAGGGAACAGCAGCAGCCGGGTTTGAAAAGTTACAGGGACCAAATAAAGAATAGAACAGAAACATTTTTTTTTTTCGTTCCCCTTTGGAAAAAGCAGCAGCAGCAACAGAGAAGAGAAGGAAATGAATGTATCGTCGGGTAAATGATTCAAGTTTCCCAGTTTTCCCCCCAAAAAGAAGTTTCTTTCGCCCCTTTTCCCCGACCGAAGTTAGAACCCTTCTTCTGCAGAAGCAGCAGGAGGCTTTTACTCTAAAAGAGAATTTTTACACACACATACACACACACAGTTACAAGGATTAGGATGTCACAAAGACTTATTAGTCCATCCCGAGAGAGAGCTTATACCTTTGAGAGAGTACATCCATCTAGAGTTCGCGTACGTGTTTTTGTGTATGAGAGAGAGAGAGAGAGAGAGAGAGAGAGAGAGAGAGAGAGAGAGAGAGAGAGAGAGAGCACCACACTAACAAGCGAGCTATCCCGTTAGACAAAAAAAGATAAAAGTTTTCCTGTGAGTAGGAGAGAGAGAGCGAGAGAGAATTCTTTACACTAGAAGGAGAAAGACGGTAAGTATGTATGCGTGTGTTCCTGGGAGAAACTCTATAACAGCCCTCGTAGCAGTGTCGAGAGATGTAATTACTGTAATGCTGGGTGGTGTAATAACGGTAATGACCGGTAATTACGACTGCGTATCTCCTCGGCTATTCACTGTAGAAAATGTACGACAGTCCCGTAGTGGCCGTCTGCTGGGTACTTAGCCTAAGTGCGTCTTCCATTTTTCCCCCGTTTCGGGCATGGAAATGCAAAGTCACTTTCGCCTTTCACGTGAAAAGCGTCGCTTATTAAGGCCATTCTCCCATTCGAAGCCTCACTTCTCTCCAGACGAATAGGCGGTAACACCTACGGCTTGCTATTTTGACCAGTTACATTCGTGACGGATGGGATAAAACACTTCTAACTCTCATTTTCCTTTCCTACGAAATACACGATCACTTCCGGCTATCATTCTCTCAATGGCCCAACTGAATGACATTTCCAGCTATTCTATTCGAACTCTCATTTCCCATCTGGCAATTATAAGAACACAGCTGTTTCGCTCATCCGACCCGAAATGTCTCGAATTCTAGGCTTGGAAACTGGCACATCTTTATCATTACAGGGAATACTTGAAGACAATTATTAAACCAAGCGACAACTAGCTCGTTTGAGCCCAGAGTTTTATTCTAAAGGCCAAGAACCAAATGTAAGAAGTCAAGTGTTTATGAGGTTTTTAAAGCAGCAGTGAAGCTATGTGGTTAATGGACATCCTCATATAATGTACAATGCAGATTCAAACCCAAAATACGAGAGTAGTAAAAGTTGCATTACAACGGGCAAGTGAGTGACATCTCTTATTTACCGGTCCTCGGTACCAAGCGTTTCCAAATTCCTCGGAAACGTTAAGAGTTTGATAGATCGTAATTAAAATTCATATAACTGATTGATGTCACTAGTAAAGAAAAATTACTGTACATATGATCATGTCGAACGACTCTCGATCTCTTTCCTATTAATAAAAAAAAACTGAAAAGACAACACTGGTGCTTCATGTAAAATGTTATCCATCATAATATTGCTGACGTAAATAAAATACAAATGCAGATAAAATATTAACAAATTATAATGCATTAAAGAATGCTGCTGAATATATTAACATCGTAAATAGTAGCCACAAATTTATAAGCATTGTTCACTCTCTCAGAGAGAGAGAGAGAGAGTTTCAATGCATTAAAGGTTTCTTGACAATTAATGAAGATCAAACATAGGGAACACCACAACTGCCTGGGATTAAGTTCTGACAATTTAAACCTTAACTGTTTCAGGCTAAGTTTGTAATATTAATCATCTTTTAAAAATATTATTTTTAATAACTCAAGTTTCAACAGTCACAAATGTCAATAAATAATATGACATTTTTAATCCACCCAAATGAATTTAACGTACATGAACAAAATAAAAGAAAATATTAAAATATTAATGACAATTTCCCCCTTCTCTACTTATTGCTTTCCTTCTACCTCCTCAGGAAGCCTCAGATGCGGGGAGAGAGAGAGAGAGAGAGAGAGAGAGAGAGAGAGAGAGAGAGAGAGAGAATGATGATCCATGCGCGCCATACCATAAGCAGCTCCCTATCCTTATGTCTATGGATTCCATGTGCCTCATTTTTCGACGCCCAACGGCCTATCCAGACAGCTACAGGCAAATCCCACGTTCGGAGTGATATGTACTCTCTCTCTCTCTCTCTCTCTCTCTCTCTCTCTCTCTCTCTCATAAAGCAGCGGGTCGCCAAAATTCCATTTGAATATTATGTCATCATAAACCATAATTTCCACACTCTCTTTCATCAGAGGTCTCGTCCCATTTCTCACCAACAGTACATACAATCTGTCCCATCCATCTAAGAGCAGCTATCCAGCCACCTCCCCCTACCCCATACTAACAACGGCCTCTCTCTCTCTCCTTGCCACCTCCCCCAAACGCTCCGACACTAACCACGGCCTCTCTCTCTCTCTCTCTCTCTCTCTCTCTCTCTCTCTCTCTCTCTGTTCCAACTTCTCCTCCCTTCCTTCTTCATCCCAAGACACTGCGGCGAATGAGCGGAGACAAAACGCTCAAGGGACACCTCCGAATTTCAACCTCATAAAAAAGTCTTTCCATGGAGAGGCTGACTGCGCTTGGGAAACATGAAAGTGGCCTGGGAAACGACAGAGAGAGAGAGAGAGAGAGAGAGAGAGAGAGAGAGAGAGAGAGAGAGAGAGATGACAACAGAATCATTTAAATTAACTTCCAAGATTACATGCTATGACTCCAACGGTCAGTACAAAATTGATTCTGAAATTATAAAAAAAAAAAAAATTATGGTAAACAACCAACAACGAGATTAACCGGATACATGGAAAATGGATTAACGTCGCTAATAAAAATATATATGATAAATATTAGTAAGTCACGGAAATTGTCACTTGCCCCACCTCAACATTTATACATATCTATAATCCGTTTTGTGCTCTAAATTTCTTTTGATACCATGATATCAATTGGTTCTTAGCAGGGAGCCTACCAACGTGAACAAAAAAAAAAAAATCGAGATTAACAGAAAGGAGACAATCCTAATAAATGCAGGAGTCTATCTTAATAAGAAAGAGACAATCCTAATACGTAAAGGATCCAGAAAGAAAAGACGAAGTAACAATAAGCTGCCTCTCTCTCTCTCTCTCTCTCTCTCTCTCTCTTTGTCTCTGGGCGCCTTCCAACTTGCGCTCTGACTATATAGGATTCTTCTTACGAGTCGATCTTTAAACAAGCCTTGTGGGGGGGGGGGGGGGGGGGGGCACTCTGTACTGTGACTGTGGGGAGTGGAATGGAGGAGGGGGGAGGACAACAAGCTCGGAGGAGGAGGAGATTGAAGACAGGGTAATTATCAGTGATGGAGATGGCATGATGATGATGGGAGGAAATAAGAGAAAAACGAGAGAATGTGATAACGAAAAGGAAGTGATAGCAGGTAATTTTCACATGATGCCTTCACAAGGTAGACAACTTTTCACTTCCAGGTTTTCTCTTTTTTTGTTATTAAAAAATGGCTACAATGATCAATATTCATTTTTAATTTTTTAAAACCTGGAAAAAGCGAAAACCATTCTTCCCAAAGAGAAATAAATCACGTGAAATAAAAGCAATAAAGTACAACAACGAAGCCTAATTCTTCCCCCCCTTATTCGAAATAGAAAAAAGGGACAGAAAATTCACGGGGGGCAGCGTCCCCCTCTCTCGCCAGCAGGATTGCTGCTGCGTCTCTTTCCCTCTGGCTGAGTTCCCCTCCCTACTACCTCCCCTTTAAGTAGTAGGCTTCTGTCTGGAGCAGTTAACATATTTTTGTGAATTGTGTGTATGCATTATATATATATATATACATATATATATATATATATAAATATATATATATATAATATATTATATATATATAGAGAGAGAGAGAGAGAGAGAGAGAGAGAGAGGCGAGAGAGACGAGAGAGAGAGAGAGAACCTTTATTTATACATTAGCATCACGTTTTATATACTTCGTGATCAAGTTATTCATTATATATATATATATATATATATATATATATATATATATATATACAGAGAGAGAGAGAGAGAGAGAGTTATATACTATATACTTCTTTCTCCAGGCCCTCAACTGTGAGAAACGCAATCCGCAAATACTACATGCTAGGGAGGCAAGATGGCAACAGATGGTACACGAATTCTCTCTCCGTTATCATTTCCAGCTGCCACAGTAAATTGTACGGTTCTGTGATACTAATGCTGATTCTTCTCTCTCTCTCTCTCTCTCTCTCTCTCTCTCTCTCTCTCTGTCTCTCTCTCCTCTCTCTCATCTTTGCGTGGTACGTGATATTTTGTGCATCTAGGATCTTGTATAAAATTGATGGAACGCCCAGTTCACTACCAAGTAATTGCAGCGTTCTCATTCTGAATTTTTAAAAAAAATCTTTTTCTTCTTGCTGAAAACAAGTTTCTTTTCGTCTTATATATACTATTGTCAGTTCGCCAGTCTTGCATTGGTGTTTTCCTTCAATTTTTCCCGGTCATCAGATTTAATAATTCTGTACTGTTATTTTATTTCTCGAGTAATAAAAAAATTTCTCTTTGTTCCACTTAACCACATAACCAAGTATGAATATTTAACATATCAATTAAACCCAGTTATAACTCGTGACCTCAGGTTAGGGAACAATGGAAACGGAAATCATTAAAGAAATTATTCATATCTTAATCTTCCCAGGCGTATTTCTTAAGGTAACTTTGGATATTAGTGAGCTGCAGCAAAAATACAACAATTGTTAATCATTGGCGTTTAATCAAATGAATTAGGTTGTACAGAAAGGCGGACGGGCTTAATAAGTAGATATTCTAAGGGATTCGGATGAATTCACTACGTAATACGGGGATACATGTAACCTTGATAGAAATCATTCAAAAATGAATTTACCGAGTTCACTTTGTTATTCGGAATCGAGAACGAGCCTTTGTCGCTACACGAACACACCACAGTGCCAACAAAGCCCATCCCCCCCCCCCCCCCCCCCAAACCCCCCCAACCATCTAGTCCCATTTACAAATGCTGACAAGAGAACCTATCAATAAAGTACGAAAAAAAAATGTCCTAGCTTCTTATGAAACCCGCCGGTCTGGGCAGGGGGGGGGGGGGGACCGGGGGGGGGGGGGGGGGGGGGAGTTAAGATATAACTCCATGCCCGTGGGCGGGAAGGATCGCCTCCTGCATATATAGATAGGATAATGAACCTTAATGTTATGCTTAATACGTTCCTCCTCGTCCCCCTGCTGCTGCTGCCACCAAACGGGGGAGGGGGGGGGGGGGGGGGGGGGAAAGAGACACAGTAGACGACGCCCGGGCCATACCATAAATATCTCCGAAAAATGATATTCCCGATAACTGAGAATCTATATAGGCCTCTTGCCAGTTCCCTTACTCGCAGACTCCATTTCTCCTCCTCATCCTATTCTTTCTTCTCCTCCTCCTCCTTCTCCTTCTCCTCCTCCTCTCCTCAATTCTTTCCGAGTGCGATGCGGTCTTGAAGGGTAATGGGATAGAAGAACGGACTCGAGGAATTGAAACTGTTATCTTTTCCTCAGATTGAGAGAGAGAGAGAGAGAGAGAGAGAGAGAGAGAGAGAGAGAGAATATTTCACACCTCATGGAACTACGGGAATGGAGGGGTGGTGGTGATAAGAGGAACCAGGAAAATGATGAAAAGGGAACACATGGGAGTAGAGCGAATAAGAAAAGTGAAAGTTAAAAGAAAATGTTTTAGAAGAATAGGCAAGTCCTCCACGACAACTACAACAATATAATCAGTATATTTACGCTTGAGAGAGAAAGAGAAAAAGATAGAAAGAAAGAGAGAGACTATAAAACCTCTGCGGCCAGCAATGGTCATCTCCTAGAAGTGATGGTCCTTAAGTCCTGTGGATAATGACACTATAAATCCCGCTACTCCCCAAGAAACAGATCCCTTACACCCCGCAGGCTGCGTGTTGCGCATTATTTCAGCTGTGCGCGCGTGCGTACGCACAAGGTGTGTCTCCCTCTCAACTCAAAGATGAAATAGAAAATTATAAAGTGGTTTAAGGCGACCAATTGCGTACATTTAGTGCAAACCACTTATATACAACAGGAGAAGGCAATAACTATAAATCTGTCAATGAGGAAATCTATAGTTCTCTCTCTCTCTCTCTCTCTCTCTCTCTCTCTCTCTCTCTCTCTCTCTCTCAGTGTAAGACTAAGAAAGAGGATATAAAATGAAAATCAGTTACTCTCAAACAAACGTCTAGTGAATGCGGTTGCAGAGAGAGAGAGAGAGAGAGAGAGCAAGCTAATATCCAAGATAATCCCCCAGCGGAAGCGAAGGCACCTCAATAAAAGACTTGTCTGCTCATCGTTGACCTTCCCAAGGTCCCCACCCCCTTCCTTTCCCCTGCCCCTCCCCCTTCCCCAAATTCCGCCACCCAACTAAACCGCACTCGTGATGACACACGGCTGATGAAAAGGTGATGAGGGAAGACGTTTAACGAGAGAGAGAGAAAGTGGAGAGGAAGACGAGGGAACTAAAAAGTGTTAAGAAGGAAAATGAAGGATTTGACATACTGCTTAGGAATGGCGAATTATTGGTTTAATGGCAAATTAAAATACACGTCGCTATTGGAATTCATAAATTATTTAGTTCAGTGCTTAGGTCCGCAGGTGAACAACGGAGTTTTCAGAAAAGAAAAAAAAAACTACTAAAGACCCCTTCCGGATTGATCTTGGGATTTTCTGAGCTGGTAATTTCAGGAAGATTAATCGACAAAGGTAATCACCTATATCAATCCATCTATCTATCTACTATATACATAATATATATACATATATTTATGTACATATACATACAATAACACAAGATATACTATATATACCTGTCAAGGTTGCGAAAGAAACAGGAGATACCAGGACATACACCCACCCTGGAAGGGGAAAAAAAGAAGAGGGGGGGGGGGGGGGGGGTTCTCCTCCAAGATAGAAGGCCATTCATCAAGACATTTTATGGGTAAGGGGAAGGCTTCGCGCCTCCAAGCACCCATGAGTACACCACGGATGAGCCCAGAGCAAACACAGTCATGGATTCCACTGACTTTGAGGAGGGGCTGAGATTTGAAGAGAAGGAACTTGAATGCTACGGGAAAATTTTAAATGTTTTCGGTCTTCTACTTCCGCTGTTGTTTAATTTACAGATGGTGGAATCAGTTCGAGTTATGTAAGCTACCCCCAAAATAATATTATGAAAATAAACCACACACATAGAACCTTACCTGTTTTCAATTACCGGATGTAAAAAATATTCAAGATACAAAAACTTAATTGAAAAAATTGAATCACAAAATAAATACAAAAATAACGAAAATCGGCAAACCCTGCAACAATAATATTGACAATTACTACTACTAGTACACTAAAATTACTGAAGTAGATCTTCAAGACGAAGGACGATAATAATTATCCTTAATAGACTTAAAAGTCCAGCCACTCACCCTCTTCCACATGTAGATGTAGGCGACTTCCATGAGCGTCCAGGTATCCAGCAATCTATCGTCTCCGTACAGTAGTTCGACCTGTTCGGAAATACTTTATTTTATTAAGTAAACTTATTAATAGAGAAATAAAAATATATGAATAACGAAATAATACGCGGTATATGATTAAAAAATTGGTAGATAAGAGTTAAAGATATAAGACCGAGGAAATGATATACATTACCTTAATAATAAAGAAATTGAGATAAAATGCCACGGAAATAAAATGCGTTATATTAATTTAAAACCTAAGTGCTAAAGAAGATGAGATATGTGACTAAGGAAAATGTACATTATATATTAATAAAGAAGTTGAGATATATGACCAACGAAGATATACATTATATTATTGTAAAAACCTAGTAATGAAGAAGTAAAGATATATGACAACGGAAATAAAAAAAATATACAAGTCAATAAAATATGCAATGAATCTAGCTATAATAAAATTAGTAGCTAACTATAAAATACATTGATAGAAACATACAACCAATTAAAAAAGGATTTTTTAAAATACTCGCGTCACATAAATCATAGTAGTAATCACGTGTAATGAATGAACTGCGTACTAATCATATACATATAAAAGAGATGAAGCTAATGAATCACAACCGTATCAATGATTATATAAACCAAAAAAGAAAAAATCTATAAATAATGTTACTGAGGGAGATTACCCAAGTTCACTAAGTCCCCAAACTTCACATAAACTCAGGATGGTCAACAAAATGCTTTTTTAAATATAATGGTAAAATTAAAATAAATTTTTTATTCATTTTCATGTCCGTTTTTTCCGTTGATTTTTCAAAGAAGAGGCCGATGGGAGGAATAAACCAAAGCCATTACCATTGCAAAGTTCTAAAAAAGAAAAAAAAAAGTTAACTTTAAGAAAGAATGACGGAGATTTTCTTATCTTTCCATTCCAAATTTTGGCATTCTCTCCCAGCCTCTGGTTTCCTGACAACTATGAATGTTTTTTTTTTCCTTTTCTTCTGGTCGGGGGTAGTAAAGGACAATTAGGATGAAGCCTATCCCTAAGCCACTGGTTCTTAGAACAAGAGAGAGAGAGAGAGAGAGAGAGTCATTAGGGAGGAAAAATAAACTCATTGTGTGTGAAGACCACTCACTCTCAGCTCCCTCCACCCTCGATTCTGCGTGGCACTACAGCGCCTGCGCACGAGCACGCGCGCACCACTTATCACGAACCATACAATTTAAATTAATATGATTTCCTTGAGTGCCATTCAAATTAATGAATGATTCCCGGTTAAACAGCCTTGGGACCTGCTTCGCTCAATCCCAGGACCTCCCCCCCCCCTCTCTCTCTCTCTCTCTCTCTCTCTCTCTCTCTCTCTCTCTCTCTCTCTCCCCTTAAGATGGTCGATCGTATGTGTGAATATGAAAGACGGATTTTTTAATTATTATACATAATATAAATATATGTATATCATTATATGATTATATTCGGAAGGTCCCATGTTCTCTGAATATTAAATCTCTCTCTCTCTCTCTCTCTCTCTCTCTCTCTCTCTCTTCTCTCTCTCTCCGTCCTTTAAAATCCCAGAGTGCGTGAGTCGGATTTCATGGAGAATAATGATTTTTTTTTTTTTACTCCATACCACGACATATATAAATATTAATATCCGAAAAAGGTCGTATTTATCTAAATCGGATTTTTGCTAATCTCTTACAATTTTCTCTCTCTGTTATACACACAAACACACACTCGCATCAACTTTGTGATCATTGCGGTTTGTCCCTTTCGTCCTTTTAGTGCTTACACACACACTCTCTCTCTCTCTCTCTCTCTCTCTCTCTCTCTCTCTCTCTTCGTAAATTTTTGCAAATATGGGCGTTCTAAATATGAGAGATTTTCCAAAGCATCGCCAGCCCTTGCTCTCTCTCTCTCTCTCTCTCTCTCTCTCTCTCTCTCTCTCTCTCTCTCTCTCTCTCTCTATTAGTCGCTGGGTCCCGTTTCCCGGCGAGTCTATTGTTACAGCCTCGTACGGAACATTATTCGAGCACTGATTAACAAAGCCTGAAGAGAAAAGGAAATATTTCCGAACAAGAGCATAGTTCCCACTGATCGCTCCTCATTATGGAGATGTGAATTTCTCTCTCTCTCTCTCTCTCTCTCTCTCTCTCTCTCTCTCTCTCAAAGCTGTTTCTGAGCAAAAATGAATATACCTCCCTCAACAGACGAGTTCATGATACATCGAATAATTAATATTATTTCTGTAATGAGTAATATTTCTCTCTCTCTCTCTCTCTCTCTCTCTCTCTCTCTCTCTCTCTCTCTCTCGTAAATGAGATGTGCCTGGATAATAGTAATCACCCAATCCCGTCCTAGATTATTTATTAGACAGAATGCTTGATGGGTCATCGATCGCTCGAAAAAAGAAAGGTGGAATATTTACCCCCCCCCCCCCCCCCCTTTTTTTTTTTGCCGGGAAACAATCACCGAAATTCCGTCCGAGAGAGAAAACGCTCCAAAAAAAGGGGGGGGGGGGGGGAGGGGGGGGGGGGGGATTAATAAATCGCCGGGGGCAAATCACGGAGATTATGCTTGGGTAAGAAAATAATGATTAATTACCCAATCCGGTTGATTCGAGATTCACAAAACACACACACACACACACACACACGCATCAGCCTTTAATGAGGAATTGATCGGGAGGCTAGCATGCAGGAGAGAGAGAGAGAGAGAGAGAGAGAGAGAGAGAGAGAGAGAGAGAGAGGTTGCTGTAAATGATCGAGAAGAAATTTGCATTGTTAGTGAGAGAGAGAGAGAGAGAGAAAAGGAATTAGGATTGAAAGAGGGACAATAGGTAGGAGAGAGAGAGAGAGAGAGAGAGAGAGAGAGAGAGAGAGAGAGAGAGAATAATTAGTATTGAGAGGGAGAGGGACAGAGAGAAATGAAATTTACAGAACATTACATAAAGAAATAAGGAGAAAAATACAAATATAAAACTCCAGTAAAATAATAAAATACTAAATATGCAAATGAAAAAAATAGGAAGCATCATCAATTCACTCGAAATCACCCGAAAATCAAATTATTAGTCCATCCACAAAAGTTAGGAACGCAATTTTTTTAAAAAATAATTCATTATCCTAGTTTGTATCGCGCCATTTCGGAAAGTTTCCCGAATTTTGGCCCAAATTTGTATTTTAATAGGTTCGAAATGGATTTCTCTCCCTATTCGGATTTTAATTGGCGTCGGGGTAGAAGAGAAAATCGAATTATAGGTGGATTGGATGCATTCATATCTGGGGGAGGTGGGTGGGGGTTGCAGTCGGCGGGTAGAGAGCCCATGATGGAGGGGAGGGGGAGGAGTCGAAAGGAGAGAGGAAAAAAAGAATAATAAGAAAATACTAAGAGGATAAGGAGGAGGAGGCTGAGAAGGAGAATAGGAATAAGGAAGAGAAAGAATTAAAGGGGTATTAGATGCGTTTAGTAAAGGAGAGAAGTGGTGGGGAGGAGAAGAGAGGATTGAGGAGGAAAAGAGAATTAATCGGCATACGGAAGATGCCAAAATAAACGAGGTAGATAACAGAATTAAAGGTGGAATTCATGACGTACAGTAACAGGCCTGAGGAAACATGAGAAAAAATAACAGGTAACGGAAGGAGGAGGAATAATAACACGGAATCAAGAAAAAGGAATAGGAAAGTCAAAGAACAAGAGACTGAAAGCAAGGAAAAAAAAAGAGGAGACGGAGAAAAAGAAGAAAGAAAAGGTAGGCTGAAAAATAAAAGGCGAGAAAAGGATGGAAAATGAAACGGGGAAACACCCAAGGCAAGAATAAGATGATCAAATAAATTAAGGAAAAAAGAAAAAAATATATTAAGTAATAAAATAAACATAGGAGAACACCTATGATGAAAAAAATAAACAAATAACATAAAAGCTAAGAGAAAAGCGTGCAGTACGGGAAACAGGAAGGAAGGAAGGAGGAGACAAGAATGAATAAATAAGTAAAAACGAATGCAGATCAACGGAAAGAAACGAAATACGTTATTCAGTGGAGGGAGAAGGAAATCCGACAAGAATAGAATTCGATCTTCTGATAAGAGGAGTTTCATCATCAGACCCAGTTTAAACTCAAATGATATCCAGTGCATCTTCGCTCTGTTTATAAAAATATATAAATAAAAAAACGAAAAATCAAGTTTTGAAACACATATATGAGGGCTTGCATTGACAGCTTGAACGTTGAAAGAATGTCGACATTAAATTACAATAACAACTATTCAGAGATATGTGTTGCCGAAATGCGATTCATTATTCATGAGAAAAAAAATGGGGACCTGTAATCAACATACAGAATTTTATATAGTAATAATAAAAAACCTTAATTATTTTTCTCGATTAAGAGAAAAAAAATATAACAATCCCTAAAATAATATTCTGCTATGAAACATTAATTACATTTTCACTAAAATCTTTGCAAAAAAAACATTCCCTTCGTTCTTGTTGAATAAACCAAACTTTGGAATGCTAATTAAAAACCACAAAAGTACATTTTTAATGAGCCAAAAGAAACTTCTTCAAACCCAACTTCGGGAAACCGAAAGACATTCGGCAAACTCGCGTCTCGTTTTCGTTAATAAAAACGGGGGAATAGGTCCTCTCCCACAAGGGATAACTGAAGAAAAGACAAACGCGACTCTCCAAAGTTTTTCAATAACCACCTTAAAAAGACAGTATTCTCTCTCTCTCTCTCTCTCTCTCTCTCTCTCTCTCTCTCTCTCTTCTATCACCTCGGCCAGCGAGGGACCGACTCAGGTGGAAAGAATGATCTAATTTTCGAAGGCCAGAGGGTGAATTCCATTTTTAAATTCCATCTCAGTGCGTCTCTCTCTCTCTCTCTCTCTCTCTCTCTCTCTCTCTCTCAGAGCACAGAAATCTCAAATTCTCTTTTCTTCCCTTTTTCGCATGAAGAGATAATCTGAGAGTACCAGGATTTCAAAAGGTGTCTGGGTTCATTATAAGAAAAAATATAAAAAAAATTATCCACGACCAAAATTGCATTCGAGTTTAAAAAATAATATTTAATCATTTTAGTTTTCAATTAGATATGGATATTCAGACTAAGTAAAAGAATTTATAAAATTCATAATGTATTCTCAGGTATTATGACTCATACAGGTATTATACAAACATTCAGTAGCATAAAAATCCTTTATTATTATTATTATTATTATTATTAATAAAAAGGACAAGCAAACTGGTCATAAAATGTCATGATAAGTATCCTGGGAACAAAATGCCATTAAAGTGAAAATAAGTAGATTAAAACAACACAGAAATAAACTAAACATCGCCATATAAAAAAATAATAATCATAAACAAGTGTGTAAAATGAACCAATGCAAATGTGTTATGCAAGACAAAACCGATTAATTAAGAATGATCATAATAATTAATTATTAACCGACATATCTCCTGATAAGTAGTACTCTGTTAACCTACTTCTCTCTCTCTCTCTCTCGGTGATGAGTTAGTCTTACGGTCTGCCAGCTGTCAATCAGTCAAGCTGAATGTGAGGGAATCATCAGTCTGACAGTCGAGTTGGATAGAGTAAGCATAGCAAAAAAAGTGGGGCAGACCATATTGTTACATTCATATCAAAGTAAAGGTTACTAGATATACATATATCTATATATATATATATATATATATATATATATATATATATATATATATATATATATATATATATAAAATGTGTGTGGATAATCCCAATTTAAAATAATTAAACCTCAAAAACTATTAGGAACAGCAGCGACCCTCGAATCCATAAAAGCGAGATGATATAGACCGTGGCTGAGTGAGATAAGCCCAAGACCTATCTATTAAGAAAAAAAGGGAAGAGAAAAAAAAGTAACGAAGATATCACCCTCAAAGCCGATATCGGAAAGGGGGGGAAACTTCGTTAATTACAAGAACTTAATTAAAAAGTTTCGCCATTGAAAACGCAAGTATCAGACTTTTACACGAGTCGGCATTTCATTCGGTTGGTGTCACTCATACCAGACATTCCCCCCCCCTCCCCCCTCTCTCTCTCCCACTCCCTCACACCCTACCCCACCACTCACACTTCGGTATAAAATTGTTCAGCAATTTTTTTTTGGGGGGGATGAAGTCGCTTGGTTACCCATCCAATAACCGACCAGGAATCAATGCTGCTCGTCTTCGCTGATCAGACAACTAAACCGATGGCGAACAATGAATATGGCACTGACCATTACCTTGAACTTTTTTCTCGGAGTATTCCATTCAAATGCTTATATGGCTTTTAATCATAAATGGGTAAATTAAATACTATACATATTATATATACAATATTATTAATATATATAATATATATATATATATTATATATATAATACACGTTATACCCAACATATACATATATATATATATACATATATATATATATATATATATATATATATATATATTATATATATATATATATATATATCTTGCATGTGAAGTACATCACTTACCCTAAGGCTATCAGGTACTCGTACTTGGTCTTGACGAGCGTCTTGAGTACCGCCACGGGTACTGGGCTGGGCATCTGAAAGGTACCGCACAAACGCTCTGGTTCGTGGACCGTACCGCTGCTGCTGTTACTGTCGCCCTGTTTACTGGCGTCGGTTGTTCCCTGGGAAGAAACGAAACAAATTCAGGTTAGGTTTTCTTATTTGAACAGGGTAATATATACTATAAATATATGTATATATATACATATTATATATATATATATATATATATAATATATATATATATCTAGCGAAACAGAATAACTTTGAGAGATATAAAAAAATTCGCTGGAACAAAATCCTCTAATTAGAGATTTAAAAAATCTCCTAAACAAAATAAATTTCATAATATAAAAAAAATTCCTCTTAATCAATTTCTGGTGAGATGTAGAAAGAAAAATTGCTAAAATAAAATCAATTTCTGGTGAGATAAAGAAAAAATAATTCGCCAGACTCACAAAATAGAGCAAGCTCCTGAGAGAGAGAGAGAGAGAGGAGAGAGAGAGAGAGAGAGAGAGAGAGAGAGAGAGAGCCTGTAACGGATGCATCAAGGGACTTTGCCCCAAATTGAATTGTCTCACCGAAAGGAAGTAGAGAAGATGTAATTCACTCGCCAATAAGAAATGTGTTCTAAACGAATTAACGAGAGAGAGAGAGAGAGAGAGAGAGAGAGAATTACATTAGAATACAATATCGTTCAACATCTCCACATGTGAGTAACTGAAATCGAAATAATGGTTTGAAGCGGATGAAATTCTTGAGATAAGAACACCTGAGGAGGAGGAGGAGGAGGAGGAGGGAGGGAGGGAGGTAGGCGCACACTCACCAGCAGAATTCTAATTTACATAGGAGGTGGGAGACCCCGATGGAATTACTAATTCCGACCCCGCTATTGAGGCATCGCCCGTGCATTAATACACAAACCATTAGAGCATTTGCATACATCAATTCACATTCACTCCCTGACGGCGTTCATGCACACTGTTCTCGCCGGGACATGCATTGCAAATCGACGGCCATGCCCTGCTTCACGCCTTCTTATATACTACGGTGCATGCACACACACAAACACACGTGCATACACACAGTCACGAAGTGGTGCAG
>NC_061090.1:26312210-26317210 GCF_015104395.2 Macrobrachium nipponense | reverse complement strand
TACCGTCGCGCCACATCGTTAAAGCTATCAGTATGAGTCTTTTCATATTTCCCACATACCATGACATTCTTCAACAATTTTATATTCTACTGAACCTACAACCTTTAATTGCCATACATTCTGCAGTCTTAAATACCAATGTAATTAATTTTTTTTTATAATTAATGTAAAGCATGTCTCCAACTTCTTTAATACGACCACAAAATTATTGATGATGTTTTTCATTCCAAGATAGAAATACCAAAACGCCAGAATTATTCAAATATCGATAACTATATTCACTTGAATATTACAAGCGCAAGCAACCATGCGCAAGCTTTTCCATATCCTCTTACATATCATTACGCAGCTGGCCGATGATCGTGTAGCTTTTTGTCTCATTCCTTCTTTCATATAACAAAATAAAAAAAAAATTATTTTATAAACTAATCGACCAAACTGGTCATATGGTTAACCCATTTACCTGACAGGAAAAAAATTGATGAAACACATTTGGCTCAAGTAAAAAAATAAAGAAAAAAAAATAATTTCGTTGAGGCACATAATAACCCATCGTAATTTTTTGTAAAATTTGCTATGATAAACACGCTTCATCTTACCACATTATATAGACTAGGGATTTTTTTTTTCTTTTTGTGAATTTCGAAAATTTGCCTCGGAAAATTGATACGAGCAGCAAATTGTTGGGGGGGAAAATACCGGTCTCGCTGATAATTAGTAATTATTTTTTCATGTAGTAAAAAAAGAAAAAAATAATAATTGATTACCAGTGAAAATATATCAAAGAACAGTCAAAGGATATATTTATTTCGGTATCTATTAACTTCATTATTCTGTAACTCTAATTTCATGTTTACATATATATATATATATATATATATATATATATATCCATATAATAAATATATATCATGCATACATACATACGTGTATTTGTGTATGTTTGTACATTCACACATGCAGTATGTACACGCCCATACACACACGCTAAAAGTTTACCGAGTAGTAGCTACTCCTTCCCATCCGAAGGTTAAATTTCGAAAGCACGGCATATTCGGTCAGCAAACATAACGCGCACTTGCATGCACGTCGCGGTTTTATGCCATTTTATTTCCTTTGTGTCGTTGGCATTTGTTCTCGCGTTTCTTTTCCTCTCTCTCTCTCTCTCTCATGCGTCTATGGGCATCCCGAAATCGGAGAAGATGGAAATGGAAGAGAGAGAGAGAGAGAGAGAGAGAGAGAGAAAGGACCTATAGTCCATTCTTTCGACCGAGTTGCTCAAGGCAGGGAAAAGAAAAAGATCTATTCTAGATGAAACTGCTTTCTCTCTCTCTCTCTAACCAGATACCTTCCATGTCCCCCCCCCTCCCCCTCCACTACCAACCCCAACATACTATCTTGTAACCCCTCCCCTCTCCCCGTCCCACCTCCATACCCTTTTTCCAAGCCGGACAATGAGGCCGTGGGTATGTAGGGAAACTACCCCAGCAACTCTTCATCCTTCGAAGGATCGAAGGATACCCTGCACTTCTGTACCACCTGGCAATTGACTGTGAGGAGAAAGGGATTCTATAGGAGAGAGAGAGAGAGAGAGAGAGAGAGAGAGAGAGAGAAGCACGCAAAGGGAGAAGGTAAGACACGTTGCAGCCAAGGATTTGCTTGTGCTGCTCGCAAAAAGCAGACAGAGAGAGAGAGAGAGAGAGAGAGAGAGAGAGAGAGAGAGAGAGAGAGAGAGGCGGGGGGGGGGGGGGGGGGGGGGGGGGGGGGTAAGGCACGTTGTAGCTATAAGGATTTGCTTGCTGCTCGCAAAAAGCACAATTTGTAGGGTATTCATCGTGAAGGGGTGTAGCGGGTATGTCGCGAATAAGGGTTAAGAGCCTGGGTATTGGGGCGTAAGGAATGTTGGCAGCGAGGTACTGGAGAGACTGCGCTAATTACTCGAACATCGTTGGAAACATTCTTGGAAGAAGGCGATCTACCTGCATGAACAATGTTAAGAAGGAATATGATCTTCGGAGCTGGACATTGAAAAGAGGTATTCTGAAAATATGGAATTGGGTCTGGAACGCTACCGCATGGATCATCTTTGGAACAAGGGCTGGAAGCAGGGTATATCTCGATAGCCCATTTCGTGAACAGCATTGCCCTGACGCATGGAAGCGGAGACCCAGCCTGGAAAGAGAATCTAATTTATTTAGTCGCTTCTGGCGTCACACCATCAAATGGCTGGAAAGTTGGGAATTCCAGGGGTCATACGTATATAACTTTAAACTCGACTGTGACTGCGGGCGCTCTGGAATTCCAAGTTAACCATTTTCAATTTTTTCTCTCTCTCTCTTTCCCATTTGGGGGAGGCGGCGGCGGCGGAGGCCGTAGAGCGAGATTTTCGATATTTATATGCAGATTTGCATCATACGCTATTACAGTGACCATTCTCCCATTAGGCGTTCCAGGCCGCTGCTGGAATTTGTTGCCATGTGGTGGTGGTTGGTGGTGGTGGGCCGAGATCGGGAATTGTTCGGTCGTTTATTTGCCTTATTTCGATGGGCAGTTTTAGGCAAAAGCTAAAGTCTGTTTTTTATTATTATACATTTTCAGTAAGGCTGGATTTCATTTTTATGTATAAAAACTTTTCGTTCTCATATTAATTTTATTTTTTAATAACGTGGAGTTTTTCCACTTGGTCGTTTTACCTGGCTCCGATGGAGGTGTTGGATTTTTTTTTTTTTTTTTTTTTTTTTTTTTTTTGCATTTCCAGTGAGGGTTTTAGAATTTCTGCAATTATAAATTCTTCCCTCCGATACATATTTTCATAGCGTGTGAAATTGTTCTTTGTTTAATCATTCTTTGGGCCGTGAGAGGAGTTTCATTTTCCTTTTTTCTAGACCTTTCTCTTCGTTACATATTTTTCATGACGGTTTTAGGAAATTCATTTTTTCACCCACTTTTCAGCGAATCTAAATTTCGTATACTTTACCAGTATAACAGAAAGGGCAGAGGTCACATTAAAACCCTGGAACAGAATAGCAATGTGAGGTCACTGAAGCCTGAATCAGTTCGACATCCTAAACAAACAATGTGGTAAACAAACAATACTCCACTGCATCCAAAATATTAGTCAATAAGAAATTCTTAGAAGGGTTCAACCTTATTGGACCTTTTCTCTCTTACCGTCAAGATTAACTTCTGCATCATTTTGGTGCAAGGGATGGTACCTCAAGGTTAGCTTCTGCATCATTTTGGTTTAAGGGATGGTAGTACTTCAAGATTAATTGCAGCATCATTTTGATGTATAGGGATGGTACCTCAAGATTAGCTTCTGCATCATTTGGTTTTAGGTATAGTACCTCAAGACTAATTTCTACATTATTTTGGTTTTGGGACTGGTGCCAAAGAAAAATCTAAAACGCCATCAAGCACTTCTTTTAACCACTTATTTACAAAACTTCTACATCAGCCCTTTCATATACTTGCAAACACATTACTAGTCTTGGAGAATTGATCCGCCTTACACTTAAAAGAAAAAAAAATGTATCAAACTTAATTCATTTTCATTAGTGACCAAAAAATTGCTCATTTTACTTCAGACTTGAATAAAAAAAAAAAAAAAAAAATAATAAGAACGTTTATAAACGATAGAGCAGGAAACCAAAAGTAATATTTCCGAGGGTTTTGAAAATATTTTCGAGGGTTCTAAGTTTCAAAAATGAATTACAACGAACAGGAGTCCACTCAGTATATTGTGGTTCAGTTTCACCTTTCCCAGACGAAATGTAAAATTTGATCAGCCTGAAATAAGAGAAAGGAAAAATTCCTCTTTTCTCTGTGAAAACCTGCGATAAAACTCGAATATTTTCTGTTCCGTGAAATTATAAATTCAGCTTCGCGCTGCTGCTTGTACAAGTTCTTCCTTTTACAATTTTTTTTCCTTTGAGGTTTCAACGCATTTCATTTCCAATGTGTTTCTTATGGCATTTCTACGACAAAAAAAATAAGGGAGAGAGAGAGAGAGAGAGAGAGAGAGAGAGAGAGAGAGAGAGAGAGAGAGAGAGATGCACAATCCTAAATAATGCATATGAGGAAATAAATTATCTTTTCTGTAGAGAGAGAGAGAGAGAGAGAGAGAGAGAGAGAGAGAGAGAGAGAGAGAGAGAGAGAGAGAGAGAACCTAGGTAGCACATTCTTATTTAAAAGGTGTTGGGGTTTTGTTACTATGAGCGTTCTTTCATCGCAAAAATATGTTTGTGTATATTTCTTTCCCGTATAGAGTTCATCTTGCTTGCTAAATCAGCAAAACCAGCGTAGCTCATTTAAACAAAAGAACGCCTTTATTATTTGTCTGTTAGATGCCATGCCTGTCAACCAGATTATAATTATTTCACTGTATGAATGTATGTTTAGTACATTTATCTGTATATATATATATATATATATATATATATACATATAAATATATATATATACATATACATATATATATATATATATACATATATATATATATATAGATATATATGTATATGCATATAAATAAATAAAATATATATATACATATATATATATAACATATATATACATATATATATAATACTATATATATGTATATATAAATGTATATGCATATACATAAATAAAAATATATATATAAATATATATATAGATATATATAAATAAATATAAATATATATATATGTATATATATATATATATATATATATATATATATATATATATATATATATATATATGTGTGTGTTGTGTGTGTGTGTGTGTGTTTCTTCACATTATTCTCATTAAAATTGAAGGAAAATTCCTTAGCACCAAACAATCTACGTCAATATTAATAAAATCGGTGTTCATCCACACGGTAAATACACATCATGAATAAAAAAATTTATATGTATAAACTGCTGCAAATTCCGTAGCAAAAGGAACACGAATCGTGTATATATTCCTCCTACTACTAGCATTATTGTTATTCCTAAGGCTGCAACTATTCC
>NC_061090.1:26289710-26299710 GCF_015104395.2 Macrobrachium nipponense | reverse complement strand
AAGCGTTATCAAGCATTAAGAAGCGTCTGTACTCTGTCTCTCTCTCTCTCTCTCTCTTATCTGAAGTAGTTTTATTTATTCTTTTTTTTTTTGCGATAACAAGTTTCTTTTTCGTAATGAGTACTATTAATAATACAAGGCCGTGCGTACTTTCGACCTGTTATCTCTCTCTCTCTCTCTCTCTCTCTCTCTCTCTCTCTCTCTCTCTCTCTCTGCAATGAAAATACGACGATGAATATTTCAATTATCATGTTCAGACATCCAGCAGCAACACCGAGGGCACATTTTCGCAGGAACTGAATAAAAATGAAATGCATTTCAATTTTTCAACCTTACTTTCTAATTCATGAATTAGTCTTGGTACAAAGATGGGTGAAATTGCATTCAATAAACTTTACAGTTATTTCGTTTTATTTCGTTCTGTTTCCCATCGTTCTCTTTCATAAACGCCAAATATCTTCAGTCAAATAAAATAAATGTGGAAACTGTGAACTTGCAGATTGAGGCAGATTAATATCTTATTATGAATGTCGTTCTCTCTCTCTCTCTCTCTCTCTCTCACACACACAAATTAGTATGTATCTCCTTATGGCTGCTGTTCATTCTCTCAATTTCTTGTCACTTGCTCCTTCGCACTCTCTCTCTCTCTCTCTCTCTCTCATAATAGTATGTATCTCCTTATGGCTGCTGTTCATTCTCTCAATTTCTCTTCACTTGCACTCTCTCTCTTACACACAAATTAGTATGTATCTCTTTATGGCTATTGTTCCTCTCTCTCTCTCTCTCTCCAGCCAGCATCCTATCCCATAGGCCGCCAATCTCCCCTGCCTGACCCACACTGGCCGACATTTATCAGTCTGACAAAATAACGAGCCTGAATGGAGAGGAACGAGGTTAGGCTCGCCTGATAAACACCACCCAATCTAATTATTAACAGAGGATTCGATGATGTTACTAAGGGCGTAGCGTTCTTGTTTTTATGTAGTTTTTTTATTTGTTTTTGTTTTACTCAAGGATAAACTAAGGACAGAAAAAGTTATTTGTGTTGTTGTTTTTTTTACTCAAGGGTAAACTAAGGACATTGAAAAGGTTTGTTTTTTTCTTTTTTTACTCAAGGGTAAACCAAGAACATTGAAAAGGTTTTGTGTTTTTTTACCCAAGGGTAAACTAAGGACATTGAAAAGGTTTATTTATGTTTTTTTTACTCAAGGGTAAAATACGGACATTGAAAAGGTATATTTATTTATTTTTTTACTCAAGGGTAAACTAAGGACACTGAAAAAGTTTGTGTTCTTTTACTTGAGGGTAAACTAAGGATATTGAAAAGGTTTATTTGTCTTTTTTACTCAAGAGTAAACTAAGGACATTGAAAATATTTATTCTCAAGTGTTGGAGATTTGTGTTATTTACTCGAGTAAACTATGGACTTCAAAAAAGTTTATTTTCAAGCGTTGGAGGTTTAGTTTTTTCTTTTACAAAAGAATAAATTAAGGACTTGAAAAGACGTATATTGTCAAGCATCGATTTCCTTTTTTTTTTCTTTCTTTATTCGAAGGGAAAACTACAATCTTTAACAAAAAAAGGTTTATTCTCAAGTGTTGGAGATCTCATTTATTCTTTTGTTTAAACTTAAGGGTAAATTAAAGACTTGAAAAAAAGGTATATTCTCAAGTATTGGGGATTTTTCTATTTATCACTCATGGAAAAACTAAATACTTTGAAGAAGGTTTAATTCTCAAGGTTTTACTCTTAAGTACTGTTCGTATTATTTAATCATTTTTGCTACTGAATATTCATAACGCTAAAATATTCATGGTTGCTATTCAGGAACCTGAAGGAGACAAAGATTGTTTTCGTACGGAATTTTTATCTTATGACAATCTACGACCTTCCTAGTAGTAGTAATAGTAGGAGGATGGAGGAGGAGGAGGAGGAGGAGGAGGAGGAGAAGAGAGAGAGAGAGAGAGAGAGAGAGAGAGAGAGAGAGAGAGAGAGAGAGAGAGGGTTTCCTTTAAGGCTCTCCTAAGAGATGATGAAGAGATAGCGTGAGAGCTTAGTAGTAATTGTAACAGAAGTCGTGATTACTTCAGCTTTGCGGAAGACTTCTGACGGTCTACTGACATCATCATCATCATCAGACTCTCTCTCTCTCTCTCTCTCTCTCTCTCTCTCTCAATTGAATATCTTCGACCATTTCTATGTGTTGTAATTAATTTATAATTTGCCAGTTGTTGTACTTCCAAACAGTTTCTCTCTCTCTCTCTCTCTCCTCTCTCTCTCTCTCTCTCTCTCTATTAAATCCATCCGTAGGATCTTTGCAGCTTATCAGGAACCCGACCACAAGAGATCCATCTTGTCTTTATAAGAGACGAACCGTATAAATCTCTTGTTTCAATAATCCCTGTCTCCGCCCGGTTCTCTCAGATCAAGTCATCACCCGCCTGGAATATTCCAATTCCAGTATGGCGCACCCAGCGCCTATTCCCATTCCGTCGCCTGGCATCTTTTCGCATACTGATGACTCTCGAAGTAGTTTGCATTCAGATTAATATTCACCCCTTTAGAGAAGCAGTGGAAATGAAAAAAAGAAGTTATTATTATCATTAATATGTTGCGCCTCTCATTCACATTCAGATCATGTTTGAGATTTACAAAAGTTCATGTTGTATCACTCCTGTTCGAGACGAGAATTTAAGGGATGGCTACTACGTCGCAGATTCTCTCTCTCTCTCTCTCTCTCTCTCTCTCTCTCTCTCTCTCTCTCTCTCTCTCTCTGTGCGTTGTCAATATCTTCGTATACCTGTTGTTCTTCATCTTAATTATTTGTTATTTATGTCACTAGCTTTTATCTCCTCTCTCTCTCTCTCTCTCTCTCTCTCTCTCTCTCTTTGTGGTCAATATCTTCTTATACCTACTGTTCTTCATCGTCATTGTTTCTTATTTATGTTTCTCTCTCTCTCTCTCTCTCTCTCTCTCTCTCTCTCTCTCTCTCTCTCTCTCTGAATTATTCATGCGTTGTGACTTCTAATGTTCATGCCTTATTATCTCCAATTTTTGTTCTGCCAATTCAAACACGCTTATACACAAACACACGTGTGTTGCATTTTCTACATCTCACGGTCCATGATATAACATTCCTACACCCATTACGGTGTTCACGCTTATTTCATTTCCGTAAGAAAAAACAAAACAAAAAACTTTAATATACAGTTCACGATTCAACTCCTTCACGCTTCATTACAAAGCTTTCACATAACTCAAAACAAGTTATCGTCTTAATAAAATTCGCGTTTTATTGTTTTAATTGTTCCTCTTTAACCTGCTCATTCAAAGCATGGTTAGACACATACACACGTCTTCGAAAGAGCTTTGTTTTATCAAGGGAGACAATGAAGATAAAGAGACCAGGAACTTGCTCATTCAAACAGTGACCCTGACCAAGGATTAAGCTGAGAGGAAGGAGAAGCATGAATTTAAGAGATGATTAAATGTAGATATCCGCTGATACATTTCAATAGAAAACTTGGTACTATTTCAAGGCTGTGAAATTTCTTCCGTTTTAACTTACGAATCAGGATTTTTCGAGTTAAATCTTCCAAGATAAGATAAGTAAGTAAAAAGTCATTTACCTAAAAACTTCCACCAAGCACAAATATCCAGCAGTTTGGCAAAAGCAAACTCGGACACTGAATATTCTCCATTTCTCTACGGCGATGGAATTTTCCCTTTTCCATGTCATCAATCAAGAATGACACCTCAGTTTCCATGTGTAATCCACTCTCTCTCTCTCTCTCTCTCTCTCTCTCTCTCTCTCTCTCTCTCTCTCTCTCTGATAAATGTAACATTCAAAACATTTATTCCTTTCACTCTTCCCCCCCACCCACTCTCTCTCTCTCTCTCTCTCTCTCTCTCTCTCTCTCTCTCTCTCTCTCTAGAAGTTACCACTAAAATTATGTTCCTTAAGGCTGTCGTACTCCAAAACGAGAGAGAGAGAGAGAGAGAGAGAGAGAGAGAGAGAGAGAGATATTCGTGGACTGGCAATTGCCTTCGATATACGAAAAAATCATTTGTAAATTTAATTCAGAGATAAATTTTATATAAGAATACAATATGAGCTTATAATCATTGCAGAGAGAGAGAGAGAGAGAGAGAGAGAGAGAGAGAGAGAGAGAGAGATTCATGGGCTGCCAATGGCCTTCGATGCGTGAAAAATTATTTGCTAAATTAATTCAGAGATAAATATTGCGAATGAATATAAAATTAGCTTATAAGCGTTACAGATACCTACTGAGAGAGAGAGAGAGAGAGAGAGAGTACATATATTGCATAAGCATATGTCAGCTTATAAGTGTTGCAGATACATGCTGAGTGATAGAAATATTGCATATGCATATAACACCAGCTTCTATGAGATCACTAGTAACTACTGAAGAGAGAGAGAGAGAGAGAGAGAGAGAGAGAGAGAGAGAAGCATCACTCCTTCCACTCATAAATACATTCGAAGCATGAACACAAACATCACGTCCCATCGGTAGCAGACTCAAGGAAGTGTAAGAAATACGGAGAAAGAAATAGGAAATGAGATAGAAAAAAAAGAAGTGCGGACGAATGAAAATTGTAGGAGAAAAACCGCGTGAAAAATAAAATGAAAAGAAAAAATGCAAGAGAGTGACAAGGGAGGGAAGCCGGGAAAACACACAATTTTTATCTGCTGTCCAACAAAAGTTGTGAGGAATGAAAGGAACGGTGTGGATGGAAACAACAACAAAAAAAGCAAACAAAAAAGAAAACAAACAATATACGAAACATGAAGTAGACAACACCGGAAGAAAGTAGGAAAGGATATTACTTCTCCTTTTGTTAAGTCAATTTTTAAAAGTAATTTCCTTAGATATGAAGAGAAAAATGTAAGGGAGCAGTTGTCCATAACTTACACAGATTGGCTGTATATATATATATATAATATATATATATATATATATAATATATATATATATATATATATATATATATATATATATAGGGAACAGTTTTCCATTACTTACCACAGATGGCAACACAGATGGCATATATATATATATATATAAATATATATATATATAGATAGATATATATCTATATATATATAGATAAATATGTATGTATGTATATGTAGTATGAGTGTATGTGTGAGAAAGACACAGGATGAATTGAAGTACATAAGAAGCTGAGATAATGAAGTAGCGGATAACGTGGATGTAAAACTTAATATATAATGCCTATAATAAGTAAGTAGTGTATAAATGAAAAGTTATCGAAAAACTCGAAAAGAGAACCGGAAAACAACGAAAACATCTTTGGAAGAAAAACTAGTTGTATCTGAACATATTCGCCGAACGAGGCCCATACCCGATATAGACCCCTTTCCTACCACGAACCCTTGCATGGGCAACATTCTCTCTCTCTCTCTCCTCTCTCTCTCTCTCTCTCTCGTCTCTCTCTCTCTCTCTCCTTAAAGGTGTAACCGGGTGAACCATTAAACAATGGGGGCGGGGCGGCTGGACATGGAAGATTGGGGGATTAACCACCAACCCCATCATTTGGGGGGGCGTGATCAGGTATACATCAATTACACAGGGGAGGGAGAGGATTGGAGGAAGGGGAGGGTAGGGAGGGAGAGAGGGTACACAGCAAGATGGGGAAGGGGGGTGGGAGATTATAGAAAGGTGGAAAGATGCGACAAGTGAAGGGGATAGACGAGAGTAGAAGGAAAAATAATAGAAGAAAGGAAGCTATAGGAGAGAGAGAGAGAGAGAGAGAGAGAAAACGACAGAAAAGAAAAAAGGGGGGGAAATGAGAGAAAATTATGGAAAGTGGAATGTCTGGGATTAGGAGGGGGGGAGAGGTAAAGGGGGGGGGGGGGGTGGGGGGGGGGGGGGGTGTTCGGGGTGGAGGAGCAGAGTGAACGATTGTAACAGGAAGAGGGAAAACGAAGTGACGGAAGGGAAGAATGGAGGCTGGAGGGGGTCCGGGGGGGGAGGGGGGGGATCAAGCAGGCCTTACAATCATTACAGGTCTACGCCCAAGATCACAAAATCCTGACTCATCACAACAAAGATAAACAACACAAGATCTTAATCATTATAAAAATATAAAAAAAAGAACATAGGAGACAGGACGAAAAATCTTAAAATCTAGGAAGAAAGGAGTAAGAGGGAAAAAGAGTGAGAATAAATGATAGGGAATGTAAGCTGTCAGGTAGAACACAGCAACGCTCGATGATGGACGGGAAAGAGAACCAGTGGCAACAAGAAATTGAGTAAAGAGGGTACGAGTAAGAGGAAGAGAGGGGAACGAAATGACACAAAGGAACATAGAAGACTCAAGACTCAACAGTTGCAAAATGAGAAAAGGTGATGACACAGAAAATAAACAAAAGGGATAGCGCAGTGTAGAGAAGGAGAGAGAGAGAGAGAGAGAGGAGAGAGAGAGAGAGAGCATATAACATACATAATACATACAGTGGTCTATACATAAATATACACGTGGTGTACTGTAAACCAAATGTACTTCCTGGCCTAACAAGTGAGGTGCGCACATGTGGTTCGCATACAGCAAAACTCGGAAGACACGTTATCTTTTCCTATGACGCAATCAATAACGCGCAGAGAGAGAGAGAGAGAGAGAGAGAGAGAGAGAGAGAGAGAGAGAGAGAGAATTTAAAAGGAGGCATACGAGCGAGGGAGTAAATGAAGAACGAAAAAGGTTGGGTGTTACGAGGGCCTAGAGGAGGAGGGATGGGAAGGAAAGGGGGGGGGGGGGGCGTTGGGGGGTTGTCTAGAGAGAAGAAGGGGGTGGGGGCTGATACGGGGCTCGAGACCTACCTGAAGTTGTAGTAACGTATGGAGAGGCTGACGGAGTCTTCAGGACTAAAGACGTAGTGTTGGTAGTCCTCAACGTCTTGTTCGTAGTCTGAAAGATTGGGAGAGGAAAAAATACATTAACCAAATGAAATACAGCTATTCAAAGAAGCCTAACTACTTGCAACATACTTAGAATATGAGTGGGAGAATTAATATTGTAGAATGGGTTTGGAATACTTTGTTAATGAGTATATGCAGTAAAGGTGAAATTCAAATATTCTCTGTAAAATACAGTATAACATCATTTCACAAATAAGCATCTGTCATCAAAGCGGACGTAAGAGAAATGCATTTTCAAATACCAGCAAAACGCTCATTTCAAATACATATCTGAAATACAAACTAACACGAGAAAATTACACCTTGAGGTTAGAGAAATACACTTGAAAAATAAAAGCATAAAATTTTTAGATGTAGATAACTGCAATGTATTCAGCCATTTACAAGCAAAATACATTTACAAGAATGAACAAATTAAATACGCATTTGCAATTCACACACGAGATGTTCAACTACTTACTGATGCATTTATGCAAATTATATTCCAGTAAAAACCGTAAGCAATATAATATAATCATAAAATAAACATAACCACACAGGAATGCCTGTATACATAAATATAGAAAACGGAAGTATACGAGTATTTACGCTAAGTCTGAGCGCGCGCGCGTCTCTTCGCAAAATAACGTAGAGTAAAACAAAAATATATGCTAAAATACGCATAAGCTATTTTTAAAGCACAGTATTAACAAGCCAAGACAATAACTGTACGATTATGAAATGCTTTATAAACACAAACTTTACACATTTCACCAGTGGTATTAAACCTACAGTAGAATATTAATTAAAAATATTTCTCAAAAAAAAAAAAGTAATTTTTTTTTATAAATCTACCTGGCTCATGCACGGTATTGAACGCTCACTCAATATTAAAACGTTAAATAACACATTTAAAATGTCAGGAAGCTTCTAGCGCATGTAAAATGCACAGCGGCCTTTAAATAATTTAACCTCCGATAAAGCATTGCAAAGGGGCGCTTGCCAGTGATAATGAAACTCACCCTTTATCGTTCTGAAGGAAGTCACATTATGTTCCTTTTTTATTCACGAGAGTAATGCATAAAATATTGGATCGTTTCTCTCTCTCTCTCTCTCTCTCTCTCTCTCTCTCTCTCTCTCTCACGACAAAATATATCTGCTATAACAGAATTTCTGCTCTCTTTTTCGCTTAAAAAGATTGGGAAAAATAAATTAATTTCACTTCATACTCTCTCTCTCTCTCTCTCTCTCTCTCTCTCTCTCTCTCTCTCACGGACGGAATACATCTGCTATATTAAAAATTCTGTCTCTCTCTCTCTCTCTCGGATAGAATAGCCATGGAAAAACAAGTAAGTTTTGTTTTATCTCTCTCTCTCTCTCTCTCTCTCTCTCTCTCTCTCTCTCATTCAACTAAAGAACATAGTCTTAGTCTAAACAAACACGATTATTTTAAAAGTATGGAAGAGCTGACAAAAGGTTAAATTAAACAATGAAACCTTTAAAGAGGTCATGTAGAAATAAACTTCAAACCCAGCTACCTTAAACTACCGGATATATCTTTTGGTTTTATTCAAATAAAGCGGGTATATACGTCGTGCAATAACACACAGTATATCTTAGGTCTATTCAAATAAATATACGTCGTTTATTTTAGTACAATTACACCCAGAAAAGTCGTACGTATGAGCCTGGATAGTACGCACTCAAATAAGCGATACAACCCAATCAAGTAGTAGGTTGATGCATTTACAAAATACATACGCTAATCACATACATGGTCAAATAAAACTCTTATTCTTGGAACTTCCTCCAATAGTTAATGATACGCTATCGTAAAGTTCAACTTGGCCGTCTGTTATAATCACCACATATTTCAATAAAGAGAAAATAACAAGTATTGAAATATTGACTTAGGAACTTATTACAACGTTGCCAAGCGTCGCCTCGCCGGTGTCTTTGCTTTCTTACCCAATGCTGATGCATTGACTGATTTCTGTACGTAGTGATTTATCTCTCTTCATTTTTTATTTTCATTTACAGTGTATGCTACTTTCCTTCGCATGATCCTTCTCTTTTTATTCGTGCAATAAATATTCTTTTTTAACCTTGGGGAGTTTGGATTTGTTCATGGGAATGCGCGCACACTCAGGATATAATAATAATAATAATAATAATAATAATAATAATAATAATAATAATAATAATAATAATAATAACAACAACGTGAACCGTGCAGGTCATCGGAAGCTTTCTGTTGTATATATTTTAAATAACAAAATCAAACAGGCATACTACTGTAGATTTACTCTCCCAATAATAATAATAATAATAATAATAATAATAATAATAATAATAAAATAATAATAATAATAATAATATTGATAATAATTATAATAGTAATGAGAATAGTAACAATCAGAAGCTTTTTGTTGTATATATTTTAAATAACAAAATCAAAGACGCATATTACTGTAGATTTACTTTCCTAATAATAATAATAATTAATAATAATAATAATAATAATAATAATAATACCAACACCTCTCACTTTCCAATATTCAAGAGCGAAACCTTGCTTTGTAAGGGGGTCTCTCCATATTAGCGAACTACATACACCGACCTCATGAACTTGGAAAGGGAGCGGACACAAGCATCAGTTCATTTTCATCGTCTTTTGGCGTGTCCGTTCGCTTTCAGACCTTACTGAGGACATGATGCAGCATGTACAAGGCTTCTAAGGCTTGTTGCAAGATTCAGTTACTCTTAGGAGGCCCATTATAACGTGGAAGGGCTTTAGCCACACTGCTATAACCTTCCTTTTTATCAGGTTTTTTTTTTTTTTTTTTCTTTTTTTTTTTTTAAAGACGTGAAAAAACCTTTGTTATTACATCAACAAACTCAAAAGTTTAAATTCATTTCCCGTTTCTTCTACACAAACATAAAGTTATTCTGAGTAGGAGTGTGCATTTTTACACAAAACTTACGATTTATGTTATTTTATTATATTTATTTTTCTATTTATATATTTCTTTTATTATTATTTTTTTTTGTTTGTTTGT
>NC_061090.1:26259710-26287210 GCF_015104395.2 Macrobrachium nipponense | reverse complement strand
CTCTCTCTCTCTCTCTCTCTCTCTGAGATGGCTTCAGTGATACGGTTTAAGCATTAATTACACTTTCACATTTACTCCCATGAGGAATACGCTTCGACATACATAAGTCAAACACCGGATCGACCGTCCGCGTACGTTCGCCCAAACATCGACGATCGCAGCAAAAAAAAAAAAAAAAAAATGAAATAAAGGGATGAAACGCAGGTTGTAGACAATCTTGGGTTTGACCTTTTGTGGCATTCTCCAACACTTGAATCATGCAAGATCGCTCGGAGGAGGAGGAGGAGGAGGAAGAAGAGGAGGAGGAGGAGGAGGAGGAGGAGGAGGAGGAGGAGAAGGAGGAACAAATAATAAAAGAGACTGAGGAAGACACACACTCAGACTGAAAAAAAAAGACAGGCAACGACGACTAAAGTGAAATAGAAGGAGTGACACCAAGAACAGAATTATGAAACGCCCCAAAATAGCTGTTATTGACAAAATAAAAATAAAAAATACTGCAGATTTATATGAGTTTCATGAAACGATTACAGATCAGTTATGTAATCGCGTCGCGTTCAAATATGAAATACATTCCGAGTGGGCGATGGTGTCTATAAATTATTTTCGACCAGCCGAATGATGACTTACAGACATTTTTGAAGTGTTGCAACGAATATAAGAGTAGCATAATAATAATAATAATAATAATAATAATAATAATAATAATAATAATAATAATAATAATAATCATAATAATGAACCAAAACGATTGTAACTTTTTACACCTAAATATTTACAGTGTTTTACTTAAAACTCGAGCTAGGGCCTGAGAGTACTCGAGTTTTAAGTAAAATACTAAGTAAATAATTACAAGTAAAGAAGTTGTACTCAGTAATATTGTGGGTTTCTTTTTTCAGTATAATAATAATAATAATAATAATAATAATAATAATAATAATAATAATAATAATTAATAATAATAATAATAATAATAATAATACTTTTTCTATGATCGATTTAAACAAAATAAGGATACAAACATATTTAACTCTAAAGGGTTGGCCACTGATAACAATAATATTCAAAGAAAACTCATAATCACACGAGTCAATAAAATGGAAAAGTAAATCCACAATAATATGTCTGTTTGATCTTGTTATTGAAAATACAAAGCAGAAAGCTTTCGATGACCTGCACGGTCATCCTTGTCAATCTGACTATAATTACACACAGTGACTATGCAAAAACTTTGTTTTTTTGACTAGTTTACAAATAGGTTGTATTTTAAATAACAAGATCAAACAGACATATTATTGTGGATTTACTTTTCCAATAATAATAATAATAATAATAATAATAATAAAATAATAATAAATTCCACAGCAACACCAAGGAGAGAGAACAGACTCGGCCTGCGTTGTACTCACCAGCGTGTGGGTGTTCCTGGTAGAATTCTATTCTCCGCCTCATCTCCGTCTGGAAGAGGCCTGGAATTGTTTTGAAGACCAGCGCCTGCATCACGCGGTCCGGTCTGGAAAAAGAGAGAAGGCGGTGTTAGAACTGCCGAGGTTGACTGAAAATGTCATCGAAGTCGGTTGAGAAAAATAATAAGAACATCGAATAAGATACAATGGCTACTGGAAAAGAACATTTCAATGACCTGAAGAGAGAGAGAGAGAGAGAGAGAGAGAGAGAGAGAGAGAGAGAGAGATTTAGGATACGTTGTTTCCGATACTTATAAGGAAAGGTTATGATGGTTACTGGAAAAGATTATGAGATCACCTTAAATTATCTTAGTAGGATTAAAATATATCAAATTTCACACATGTTATTAAAGCTTGTAATTGAAAATAAAAATGAAAGTTCTATAAACTGAAAGAGAAAGAAAGATCGCATTTTATGATCTAGACGTTCGGACTCAATAATGAGAATTGAAAAATTGGAATGAATTTTCAACTCTTAAAATGCTTGTGAGGACTGATAAAATGATCATGTGTGTAAAAACAGTTTCCCATTTGAAAATAAAAAAAAATAAATATGACACTCATGGAAAACCTAGTGACCGGAATAGCCAATATATGAGAATAAATGGTTAAAAAGGTTTGAAATAGAAAAAAAAAAAACATGAGCTTATCTTATCCTTTAAAAAAAATACCAACCAGACAAATTTCACGTCCCACAAATGAACATTAAATTATGCAGAACGAAATTTGCTAGACTTCCGAAATTCGTCGGGTTTGGTTATTCGTATTTCAGGAGTTCGTCTCTACAGAGCTTTCAACAGCTAGTTTGCCGTGTTAACACGGAATACAAGGACTCTCTCTCTCTCTCTCTCTCTCTCTCTCTCTCTCTCTCTCTCTCTCTCTCATGCACAGAGCCAACCTCATCCTGCCTTCATTGTTTTGAAGACTCATGAGAGTGAGAGAGAGAGAGTGGGTCTCTCTCTCTCTCTCTCTCTCTCTCTCATGCACAGAGCCAACCTCATCCTGCCTTCATTGTTTGTAAGACTCATATGAGAGAGAGAGAGAGAGAGAGAGAGAGAGAGAGAGAGAGAGAGAGAGAGAGAGAGAGCTTTGTTTCAGATGAAGTAGACATTTTGAGAGAAAGGAAATAACTTTGTTTTTGATGGAATGAACATTTTGAGAGAGAGAGAGAGAGAGAGAGAGAGAGAGAGAGAGAGAGAGAGAGAGCCTCTCTCCAAGACAGCTGGCCATCATCACTCGACAAGAGAACAAATTGTTCCAAGGTTCGCATTACCGGAAATGAAGTGTTTCGTTCAAGACCACATATGCGTTATAGCTGACAGCAGCTCCTTGATGATGATGATGATGATGGTGATATAATAATAATGATAAGGTTATTCAGGGTTATGATATCATCCGAAGGACGGGGAAACCATTCTAGAACTTAAGCAGACGAAGCTTAGGTACGAAAAGGGTATAACTGGACGTTCGGGAGACCTTTCTCCAAACTTTATCATTTCTTACAGAAACAGGCTCAGGACTGGATCGCATGACAAATCTCTCTCTCTCTCTCTCTCTCTCTCTTCAGCTGCTCAAGCCCTCGGACAGCACGACACTAACCACCCTCGCACTCCCTCCCTTTCCCGAAGGACTTTCCTCCTCCTCCTCCTCCTCGCCGTCCGTCTTCCTTCCTATTTAAGGAATCATCGTACAAGCAGCGCAATTTGTTCCGAGGCGAAAACAGGCTACGGTGGTGAATTATTCAGCGGAGTTTTTCTTTTCCGGAGAGAGAGAGAGAGAGAGAGAGAGAGAGAGAGAGAGAGAGAGAGAGAGAGAGAGAGAGAGAGAGCAGCCTCCTCTCCATTGTTGTCGGTCTTGTAATGGAGTTAAGGTTGGACGGATGTGTGTACCTTCGGCGCACCCTAATATATACTTGATATATACGACTAATAGACCGTCGGAAAGACATGAGACCTTACAGACCTTACAGACCTTACAGTTCGTTCGGATTGCCCCAGGTCCCTCAGTGTGAGGCGCCTCTAATGTCTACCAGAGAGTTGCTAGTACATCTTCCGGGTATATTTTGCATCTTCCAATCTTGGATGGTCTGGGATGCAGTTTAGATATTGTCGAGCTTATTCTTAAACACATCTACGCTCACTCCTGATATATTCCTCAGATGAGCTGGCAACGCATTGAATAGACGCTGCATTATCGATGCTGGTGCGTAGTGGATTAATGTTCTGTGTGCTTTCCTTATTTTTCCTGGTATAGTTTTTGGGCACTATTAATCTACCTCTGCTTGCTCTTTCTGATATTTTTAGTTCCATGATATTTTCTGTTATTCCTTCTATCTGTTTCCATGCCTGAATTATCAGTAGCGTTCTCTTCTCCTTTCTAGACTATATAATTTTAAGGATTGTAGTCTTTCCCAGTAGTCTAGGTCCTTAACTTCTTCTATTCTAGCTGTAAAGGACCTTTGTACACTCTCTTTGTGCAATATCCTTTTGATAGTGTGGGTACCATATCATATTGCAATATTCAAGTGGACTACGAACATATGTTTTATAAAGCATAATCATGTGTTCAGCTTTTCTTGTTTTGAAGTGCCGTAACAACATTCCCATTTTTGCTTTACATTTTGCCAACAGAATGGCTATTTGATCATTGCATAACATGTTCCTATTCATCATCACACCAAGGTCTTTAACTGCTTCCTTATTTGTGATTGTCTCATTATTAGGTCCCCTATATGCTCTCATTATTAGGTCCCCTATATGCGGGAGAGAGAGAGAGAGAGAGAGAGAGAGAGAGAGAGAGAGAGAGAGGAGAGAGAGAGAGAGAGAGTGTATTTTGGATTTCATGGGATAATTTCCAGGCACACACACACATTCACAGTTTTTTTCTTTAGAGTGAAAACACAATATTTTATCAGGGTAACGTAGAGAGAGAGAGAGAGAGAGAGAGAGAGAGAGAGAGAGAGAGAGAGAGAGAGAGATCGCATACCCCAGGGGATTTGCCCTTCAGATGCCTGTGCAACGAACCCTCTTATGCTTGAATGAATTACGTTCATCTTCACATCAGATTTATATGACTTTTGGAAATGCCAGAAATTACGCATCATACGTCAGTTCTCACAGTAATTATAAAATATTTTCATATAATTCTAAAAAATAAAAAAGCACGGGTGTGCCCAAGTGCAAAAACTGTTTACATACAAGACTTCATTCTGAGAATCTTTTTCAGTATATTAACATTTCTAGGGTAAAAATTTCATTGATTCCTTGGTGACAATTTTTCCTGTCTGGAGAAGAATCATCGTATTATTAATATATTAGTAATCACAGTACAAAATTCAAAATATATAAAACAAAACGTACCCAACATAAACCTAACATAATTTAACTTAAATTATGTTAGGTTGTTTGCTAGCTGTCAAAAAAAAAAAAAAAAACATTTTTGACAGCTAGCAAACAACCAGCATCATTGTCATGACGTGTTCAACTAGAAGGTTTGTTTTTTTAGAAACAGCTCCACCCCTCACACCCCCTTAAAAAAACTCGACATTTTACGTACAACAGGAACCCTAAAAACCCGTTGTGGTTTTCCAAAAATCTTGACATTTTAAAACAGTTTTGATATTTAACAAACTTCCAAAATCATTGTAATGGCATTTTCCATTGGAAAGTTTTTTTTTTTTAGAACATTCCCCAAAAATTAATAAAAAAAAACTTATACCGGTGTATTTTTCAACAGTGTTAACGAAATCAAAAGAAAAAAGTTAAAAAATGCCGCATAATGCTGTATGAAACTTTTAGCCATTGCCCACGAAACTCAGCCACGGTCCTGTGGTGGCCTGTGTTGCTGGTACCTACAGCGGTGCCAGAAGTACGATTATGGCTAACTTTAACCACTAATAAAATTAAAACTACTGAGGCTAGAGGGCTGCAATTTGGTATGTTAGATAACTGAAGGGTGGGTGATGAACATACCAATTTGCAGCCCTCTAGCCTCAGTAGTTTTTAAGATTTGAGGGCGGACGGACAGACAAAGCCAGCACAACAGTTTCCTTTTACAGAAAACTAAAACTGTAGTCACAGAAGTAGTTCTGAGTGACTGCCAACCAGATACGCCGTAGCGTAGGCGTGTGAAGAAGACATAAAAGGACACTCGTGTGGATAAAACGAAAATAAAAACATATGGAAAGAAAAACTTTGTTGGTGTTTTTTTTTTTCCACAATCCGCGCGGCCACGCACCAGTTACCTACTCATGGTTTAGAGGGAGAACATACACAGACACGTACACAAATACAATACGTGTCAAGATTATTAAAGGGGTGTATGGTAGCCTTACCTACAAGGTAATTGTCACATGGAATAAAAATGGTTTGATATCATTAATATTTCTATAAATAAATCCCACGTTACGGATTCATTTTACTTTTAAAGCGGTAAATCGATTACAATGGATTTATTAAGTAGACTTCACAGAGAGAGAGAGAGAGAGAGAGAGAGAGAGAGAGAGAGAAAATAGGAATCCCGCCCGCTTAAATGATAGATACGCTCCTGCATATTAAAAAAGGACGAATGTCATGTAAAATGCACGAACCGAAATGACTTTCCCAGTGAATATCGATCGCGGGAGAAGCAATAAAGTGCAGCTAACGGCATAAAATCATGACCACAAAACCTCCCACCCACCCAAAGCCACCCCCCTACCCCCCCCCCCTCCCAATCCCCCTGGTTGATGGAAGATAGGAAGAAGCTTGGGAGTAGGGGAGCGGGGGGTAGTATTAGGTGAGGGGAGGAAAATACGGGTGTATCGAACAGAAAAAGGAATATTATTAAATATTTACCGGGAATAAATGTAAGGTCTGGAGGGGACAATAAGACGGCGGCCAGGAAGTGACCTGATATCACGGAAATCCGAGGAGAGAGAGAGAGAGAGAGAGAGAGAGAGAGAGAGAGTACTAAATCATCTAAGAAAAGGAGGGAGAGGTGAAAATAGCCCAGAGAAATCGGAGGAGAGAGAGAGAGAGAGAGAGAGAGAGAGAGAGAGAGAGAGAGAGGAATTACTAAACCACCTCAGAAAAAAGGAATTAAATTACAAAATGAGGAAAATGGATTCACCAGAGAGAGAGAGAGAGAGAGAGAGAGAGAGAGACACTTAAATGCCACTTATCCAATAAGTGACGAGGGCAATCCACAACCGTTCTTGAAAAACCAAGAATAAAGGCCAAAAAAGAAAGCTCCTCACATCCGCCACACTACAGCCCCAATTATCCAACCAAATTTACGTCTTCCACAAATGAACAAAAGAACGACGAGGGATTAATCCGGGATTTACAGCGAGTTATTACATATAATCCTGAATGAAGAGGAGATTAAGGCGCTTATTTCAGCCCTGATTAAAACATGAAGGAAATTGAATCCTGTTGAGACATCGTATTTCAAACAAGTGGGCGAACAGCATTTCGGAGGTATTGGTCGTCTTTGTGTATAGGATTATGGGTAAACAACACTCGATTGCATTAGAACAACAGCACTGAGGTCTTGCTCGTCTTTGTAGAGGATAATGGATAAACAACACTAAATTGCATTAGAGCAACAGTTCGGTCTTGGTCGATTTTGTGGAAGATAATGGACAAACAATACTAAATTGCATTAAAACAACAGCACAGAGATCTTGGCCATCTTTGTGTAGGATAATGGATAAACAACACTAAATTGTATTAGAACAACAGTTCGGTCTTGCTCGTCTTTGTAGAGGATAACGGATAAACAACACTAAATTGTATTAGAACAGCAACACAGAGGTCTTGGTCATCTTTGCACAGGATAATAGATAAACAGCATCAGACAACATCCATTTCTTGCAAGCAATGTAAGAAGGTCGAAATAAAAACAACTGCCTCCATACAGGTACATTGTTTTCTTCTTTCTTATGTATAATCTAGATAATGATTCAAGCAATCTGCACCCTAATATTATGACAGCTTGAATTAGATTATTAACATTTAGGCCGAAGGCCAAGCCATTGAGCCCATGAGGTCAATTCAGCGCTGGAAGGGATATTGAGGAATCAAGGATTGAAAGGTGTAACAGGAGGAAAACCTCACAGTGGCACTATGAAACAATTCTTCGTGGAGAATCGGGGAAAGTCAGATGGAAGAAACCTAATATGGATGGAGGTACAGTAAAAGGAATGCCCACTGACGACACTACCCACCTTCAGGGAAATACTTTAATAACAAATTCATCAATTTTTCAATTATCTTTGATTTGGACGAAACCCCCTCCCTTTATTTTGGTGGGGGGGTGGATAGGGAGACCAGTAGCCGGTTAGAAACCGAATCGAATGCTTTTTGTAGATAGTCGTACGAAGGAAAATGACGAAAAGGTGGAAAAAGGAAAATAATTAATGAGGAACCAGCCTCTTCAAAACTGGAAAATTTGTAGGAATCAGGGAACATGGAAGTTAAAAAAAATTCCAAATACTGAAAAAAAAAAAAAAAAAAAAAACCCCCCCCCCCCCAAAAAAAACACCCAGTACAGCCTACGACAATACCGCTCGTCTTGACTAAAAAAGAAAAAAAGAAAGAAAACAATAACAACAAAACTCCTAATAAAGTCAATTACCGGTATATCCAGTGTCAAACTTGCCTCAGTCAGAGAGAGAGAGAGAGAGAGAGAGAGAGAGAGAGAGAGAGAGAATCCTCCCGTGATGCGAGAGATAACAGTGGACAGGTTTTTAGCAGCGATCATTATAACCACTTGTGCGAGGACAGTCGTGGGTAATAATACCGATTAGTACCACCCGATGCGCGTTATTACCGATATTCATACATATGTATATAAATATATATATAGAATCTCCGAGGCAGATGCAGCAGGTGTAAATAGTGGGGAGCGAGCGCAATATGCTCTCGCTCTCTAGCTCTCTCTCTCTCTCTCTCTACACACACACACACACACACACACACACACACACACATACAAATTAACAATCAAATAAAACAATCGCGCAATTATACTACACACGAAGAATCCTATTCATCTGCTTAAATCATTTTCAATTATCATACATAGCAAATTGCAGCCCTCTAGCCTCAGTAGTTTTTATTTTATTCAAGGTTAAAGTTATAGACATAATCGTGCGCTTGGCAACCATTCGGTGACCTTGGTTATACGCTGTACGGAAAACTCGATAACGCCGAAGAAACGTCGGCGAATTTTTTACTTATTCCCCAAAACGTAAAAATGACATGAAACATTGCATCAATAAACAATAAGGAAATATAATATTCCACTTAAAAAATAAAATGAGTTAAAAAAGAAAGAAAACCTCTGTACCTCCATCACACAGAAGATCAGTTTATCTTCATTACCGTTTCCTTTTACGTTCGTAACCGAACCAGCAATTACGCGAACCCGTAATTACGCGGTATGTAATCCGTATATGTACGCTCGTTCAATCTCGAGCGATAACGAAGATGTCGAGGGGGGTTGGGGGGGAGAAGTTGCGGTTCACACGACGCTGGTGAAACACAAGAATTCGATTGAAGCGTCAAGTTATGCGCAAGAATTATAATTCTGGTCAGAATTCAGAGACACTCAGGCATTCTTCTTTCGGGATACTCGTGATAACTTATGTTGAAAAATAATGAAAATCTTCACCTAGACATTCCGGCGTTTAAAAACGTATTGATAATTTAACATACCTAATACCGTTATTTGCAAGACGATTCTCTGTTGCATAATAAGATGCTTAAATATTAATTTACATGAAGACAGTTCCGGCAAAATAACAATAACCACTGAAAACAATATAAGAAAATAAACGAGCGGAGATTAGATTAACAAAACGAAAATTGCTAAAAATATAATCAAATTTTATTTCACATTATTATACTTTTTTTATTATTAAAATGAAATATTAGGAAAATATATCACAAGACGTTCCTTTACCTAATTACATTGACGAAATAAATAAATAAATAAATAAATAAATACATGAAAATAGAAGCACCAGGGCATTCACCAAGCAAACATTCCTCGATTACCTTCGCCTAACTGCCGAGTTAATTACCTGGATCCTCAAACAGCATCGAGGAGATCACAGTGACCCTTTTTGACGAGTAAAAAAAAAAAATAATAAAAATAAAAATCAGACGAACCGACAAGAAGTGACCGCATAATAAATCATCTCATCAGAAGTATCGTTGCCGCTCCTCGATCACCCGTAAACCATTCAACAATGCAATATCGAATCGATCGCTAATATCCGAGCGGCAACATCAAAGAAGGCTGGTAACTTGACACCCTGATGCAACAGGTTGGGCGTCGGCGGGCGCCCAGTCGGTTATTACCGCAAATTGTCCGTGCGGTGACGGTGTAGCTCTCCAAGGAATGGCAGACTGTTCCGGCCAGTTATCAAAAGGACTTAGTTTATAAAGGGCAAGATAAAAAAATACACACATGAATGTATGTATGTATGTATGTGTGTAGTATATATAGATATATATAATACATATATATATATATATATATATATATATATCATATATATGTGTATATGATATATATAAATAAATAAACAAATATATATATATATATATATATATATATAATACATGATAATAATAATAAAATATAATATATATACATATATATAAAATATATATATATACATGAATAAATAATATATATATACATTATAATATATATATATACATATAAGTATTTATATATATATATATTATATATATAGATATATAGATATATATATATATATATATATATATATATATCGATATATATACATATCATATGTGAATATATATATTGCAACATAACCTCTGCACTGTGGTACAAAAACGAAGAGATAAAAAAGACCAAGAATATAAAAAGACTGTTAACGTAAAAGACAGGAACTCCAAATCGCATATTATCATCGATCATTTGCACAAAACGTCACACTTGAATAAGAAAAGCTTATTATCGCTAAAGCAATCGGAAAAAGGACAGTTTCACTCCCAAAACGGTAAAAATGCGTCGACGTCTCCTCGGGCTAAATCGAGTTTTCTGTACAGCCGCTACGGCGTATATACATAATCGTGGTCACCCGAAATAGAACTATCTTTCGGTGGTTTCGGCATAATGCTGAATGAGCCGTGGCCCATGAAACTTTAACCAAAGAACGGTGGTGGCCTAGCCTATATCGTTGTCAGAACCACGACTATGGCTAACTTCAACCTTTGATATAATAAAAAACTACTTAGGCTAGAGGGCTGCAATTTGGTATGTTTGATGAATGCAGAATGGATGATCAACATGCAAATTTCAGTCCTCTTGCTTCAGTAGTTTTTAAGATGTAAGGGCGAACAGACAGACAAAGGCATCTCAATAGTTTTCTTTGACAGAAAACTGAAACCATGACTAAACTACGAAGAACTTACTGCACGAGAGTAATTCTCATGAAGCAGTAAAAGGTATTTTATTTCTCACACTCGCAAACCACTCATACTTGGGGGTCGAGGACCTCATTCTTGTATATCATCACTCAAATTAGACTCCAAAGATATGTTGCAAGTTCCATGGCACCGCCACAAAGATGGTCAATATCTGCCACGTTAGATTTGTTAACTGCTAAACCTTAATTTCTTGCTCAATCTGCTGAATTAAATATATACAACATGAGGATACATGAGGATACTTATTCTAAGGACATATATAATTCAACACTTCCATAACGACAATCATTAACATGCTGTAATTAAAAAGCATAAAATAATTACACTGACGTTGACAAATGAATGCCTGCATTTAAGCACCGGTCTTGCAAGCAACCATGATCAAGAGCGAAAGCAATTGCGCAAGACCCCGTGACGATCATTCCACAACCAAATTTGGCAATGGTTGGTGGGCGAATAACTTCGCTGAATGTAAAAGTTGAAGTTGAATGCAATGAATGGGTATCTTCAAAAACCTTGATCTACTGATTATATATATATATATCTATTATATATATATATATATATATATATATCGGTGGCCCTTGTAGTGCCTATACTGTACCTGGGTAAAAGTGCCCTTGGTTAAATATGTTAATAGCGAATTCAGTTACTAAAATGTCACCGGTGATCTATATATATATATATATATATATATATATATATATATATATAGATATAGATAAATTAATATATATATATATATTATATATATATATAATAATATATATGAAAGAACACGTGACATTTCGTAACTGTAATTCGCTATTACACATATTTACCAAGGCGCTTTTACCCAGGTACAGTATAGGCACTACAGGCCACCGAGTACTGAATCAATTAGCGGCCAGGTGCCAGGTAAAAAGTAAGGAGCAAGAAACAGAATGAAATCGCAAGACAAAATAACATAACGCCACAAACGCACAATTACGTTAACTTAGGCCTCGTTTCAAAACCTAATCTCTTTGCTTTAAATATGGAATATTAGGTTACAAGATCGGGAAAAAAAAAAAGGTTTTAAAAAATAAATACAATAAGAAGTAAACAAAGGGACAGAAAAATAGTCCATGGTAGCCTACCATTAACCAGTAGAAACCAAAGGCAGAAAAATAACTCATTCCGGAACGGAAATTCATCCCAGACAAGTTCATTCCAGGACAGAAGTTCATCCTCAGACAAAACAAAGGTTCTTTCCAGGCCAGAAGTTCATTCTAACGCAGAAGCTTATTCCATGGACAAACATTCATTTCCAGACCAGCGTCTTATCAACGGTTTTTAAAGCTCACTCAATCCACAACACACACTGGTTGCATTCCAGAACAGAATAAGTGTCACTTGCAGATTCCAGGAAGAAGCTCATTCCAGAGACGGCAGAGGCAACAGCAGCAGCAGCAGCAGCATGTGGCAGCACCCTTCGTAATAAGGAGGTGAGGAAGACTCCTCTTATGAAGAGGAGGAGGAGGAGGAGGAGGAGGCTCACCATCACCACCACCCGACGACGCTTGTTGTGTCGAATCGACAACAAAAAGCGTCCAGCGGAAGCCAGTAGCCAAGATCACAAAAGCATGGAACCAGACCACTACGCTCAACGCTAGTTTTTGTCCCGGTAATCATCATAAAGTTCGGGGAGACTGAGGGGTGGGTATGGTGTAGGTAAGGGAATGGGGGTGGGGTAGGGTAGGGTAGGAGATAAGGGGATGAGGGATGGGAGAGGGGATGGTTTGGGGAAGGCGATAGCTCTCAGCGTGGCAGTAGTTGTACGTAGTGGCAGGTAAGTAGAGAGAGAGAGAGAGAGAGAGGACGAACTTGATAGACAGATATTTATAACAGCGAATAAAGGAAACAAAAGGATATTTTTCAAGGTCTAAATATCTTACAAAGAACGCATAATCTTACTAAGTCGGTATAACTTTGCCTCAAAGGCATTACGGGTTAAATTATACATAAGGTAAGGAAATAATACGTTTATGCCATCCTACTTAATACCAAAAACACGTTCCATGAGATGTGCATTACATAGTGTTGGCATCTGTTTCTCTATATTTTCCAGTTATTAATCAATTTCGTGAAAAGCGGACTTGCTTTCACTCATGACAACTCCATCAACAAATACTAATTACACACACACACACACACACACACACATACACACACACACACACATATATATATATATATATATATATATATATATATATATATATATGAATATATATATATATATAAATATATATATATACATATATAATATAAAGGTATAACCACGAAGGAAAGATAAAGCAACGTTGTTTCATCTTTCCTTCGTGGCTTATACCTTTATTTATAGGATTTATCACGTTCCAAACTTTTCGTGATTCAGTTATATATATATATATATATATATATATAGTATATATATATATATAGATATAGATATATATATATATATATATATATATATACATACACACACACACACACACACACACACACACACACATATATATATATATATATTATATATATAATATATTATATATATATAATATATATATATATAAAGTATAAGCCAACGAAGGAAAGATAAGCCAACCTTGTTTTCTTTCCTTCGTGCTTATACCTTTATTTATGGATTTTAATCACGTTCCAAACTTTCGTGATTCAGTTATAAACATACATACATATAATAAATATAATATATATATATATATATATTAATATATAGAGAGAGAGAGAGAGAGAGAGAGAGAGAGAGAGAGAGAGAGAGAGAGAGAGAACAAGGCGTATCAGTTAGACTAGATTGTCAGAATAAGGCGTACCAGTCTAACTAAAGGCTGCAATAGGTTTCAGTTAAAATCGTGATATATATATATATATATATATATATATATATATATATATATATATATATATATATATATATATAGATATATAGATACATAGATAGATAGATAGGGTAGGTGTGTGCACATCCACGTTGATTAAAGTGACACCAGGACCAGGTATGCAAGACAGGAAACTATGACCACTAATAATTTAAAGGCCTACCAACCAACAGAACAGTTTTTCAGATGACTCGTATCGGGGCAGGCAGGCAGCCAGTGACTGACTAACTACCTTGGCGACTACTCGACAACTACTCTACATTTTAGCGACTCCCATCTCTCCCGATAACCCGCCGATGCTAATGTCCTCCCGGGCCGATTGGGACTCGAGCGACGGCGGCTAGTTAACGCCGATAAAGGGGCAATGGAGGAGCTTTACGGTAATGGAGTCTAATGGGCGAAAGGGGTCCCCGATAATGGAAGAGATTCGCGGGACGCTGCGTTAAATGTCTCGATGGCCCTTGTCCGGCCATTTTTCCCCGCATCGAATCGGCCCCGGTGACTGTCGGGCGAGATATAGGAATGGCTGGGGTGTCGTGTCCTTCCTCTCTTTTTGCTATGTCTTCTCTCTCTCTCTCTCTCTCTCTCTCTCTCCAGTTCTCCTCCCTATTCCCTTCTGCCATCCTTTTAAAGTTCCTTATACGGGTAATGATGGCCGGAATGAACTCGAAAGGAATTTGTAAAGCAATGATGTGACCATACATTAGCATATTTCAAGATACCCTGCCGGCATAAGGCCACGAAAACTAATGTTGATATTAGACAGCAACAGCCCGTAAAAGACTGATCATTTCTGTCCTATATTTCTTTAGGTGAAAATATCAAAGTTCCGACATAAAAAAAATATATTGTTAGACATTTCGAAGTACCAATTCACCGATCAACATAAAATGCAGAGGTACACAAGCAAGGAAAACCTGCATCAAATAGATTTCTTATCTTCCACAACCTCAAATTAAAAGAAGCCGGTGGTGTAGGAGCTCGAGACTGATCAAATAATGCAAGAGGTAATATATAAATCAACAGATCACTAATGGCACCAAAAACACACTCCGACAAGCGGAGGTGATACAGAAACGAACACTCCTTCAGATACCAACACAAGGTCATAGCAGAGATAGCATTACACCTTCTATCAGACTTATGTCTATCGGAATTATGATTAACGATAAAATATGACCAAGAGACAATCAGTAGGACAGCCAGTGATCTCGACTCTTATAAAAAACCTAATCCTGCGATGGGCAGATAGTCTACCAAAACATGCGATAAGGACAGTATACCCGAAAGTATACAAGATGATGGCATATCACTAATATTGTCGGGAGACTATCCTTGTTCCGTTGAGCAATTTTTTCAATGATTTACTGACATATACTACATATAGTATATCAATTGGGGTGTAATGACGCCACGCTTGGCAACGGAAGGTATACAAGATGTAGCGGGCTGACACAGGTAATAATGGATAGTCCTTATTGAGTTGCGACAAGGCCCCAAAACCGAACGGAGCGAGTGAGAGATGAAACAAGGCGAGAATAACCAGCTTCAATATTCCATTTCACGTTCGGCCTCTCGACACGAAGCTAGACATGAAGCGGCTGCTTTGCTATGAAAACCTGATGTCAACTCAGGGTAACAGTGAGAACAATTGTAGATAAGAATGAAGGCAAGTGTGGTAACATAGAATGAAATCGGAGTCCATTAAACGAGAGAGAGAGAGAGAGAGAGAGAGAGAGAGAGAGAGAGAGAGAGAGAGAGAGAGCCAGCCCACTGCCTGTCGCAGAGTCCATATACAAACAAAACCTTTCACTTTGCGCCAATATTTCAGAAGCTAAAATATAGATTGGAGGGGAAGGGGGGGTGGGGGGCAGTCGACCTGATGTTGACAGAAACGGACTGATGCAAGATAGATGAGACTACTACTAGACTCTCTCTCTCTCTCTCTCTCTCTCTCTCTCTCTCTCTCTCTCTCTCTCTCTCTCTGCCGCGATCCGATGTTTCCAGCCAAAAGCGGCTAAGTTACCGGTCGAATCACTCCCTTAAATACCACCCCCCTGCCTCCCCCCCTCCCCTATAACTCTCCCTACTCCCTCCCCCTTCCCCTCCTTTTCAATCCTAGTTAATTGTCCCTTGCATCATTCAATGACAACTCGATTCCCATTCCCAGGCAATGAGCAACACCGATCTGCAAATTGACCGTTTTTTTTTTTTAATGACTGAAGAATAGGATGGTCCTTTTTTTTATTGCCTACCTGAGCGTTAGGGGTGTACGAGTGATGTTCGTTGCAGCTTTTTTCTATTTATTTAACAGGCTACATGGCGTTAAGTTCTTGCACCTAATATTATGGAATCAACTGGTTGTCAAGAGAGAATTCCTAAAGGAGACCTTTGAAAATTAATGATGCCTGTATTTGACTTTGTAAGTACAAATGACTCTCGTGTGTTACTATGATTTTTTACTATTAATATCAACGTTATTTTCAGCATGTACTCATGTGGGTAGAACAAACCAAAAAGGGTCCATAATTTCGAGAGTAAGTTTCACTCCGTATATTCTAACCATATGTTCATATGTGAGAAAAGTTTTAAAAAAGTAAAAGTGTAACATGTTATAGATGATAACAAAGGAATAAAACCAACGACAATGTGTACACACACACACACACACACACACACACACACACACACACACACACATATATATATATATATATATATTAAAACAGAAGCAGAGATATAAGGAAAAAAATCATGGTAAGTCTGGTGTACGTTCAGTGGAAACCAGAAAACTGCTACACGAATTTTAAAAATCAGTATTACTTAAAAAACCGCGCGTTGGACACAACTCGTTTTTATCACGAATTCCGAGCTGCAGTTAACCATATTACCAGACTGGGTTTATTTCCGGAGGCTTCAACAAAAGAGAGGAAAGACGAAGCCGAGCCATTCGAATGTCAAAGGTCAGCCACGAGTGAACAATGAAAACTATTTTGGAAAAACGAAAGATTCCGACAAAAAGAAAAAAAAAACTTGGTTGAAATTATCACATTTGATAGGTTACAAATAGAACGAAAATTGTGTATTTTAAATTTTCACTCAACAGGATCAGATATTTTTAGATTATAACTCAACTGTGCATGACTGTTGAAAAGGTGCAATAACTGCAGAACCTCAGAGAATAGCGACCAGCGCCTGTCGTATGTGACGGTCTTAATTAAATCGCATATCATGAACTGTTCCTAATACCTGATGACGGGATACGGGCGGGACTTTACTGAGAGAACGATAACTGATCCTGATACCAGATACTGACAAAGCAAACGCTATTCCTGATATTAGATACTGACAACGCAATTGTTGTTCCTGATCCCAGATACAGACAGAGCAACTGCTGTTCCTGATACCAGATACTGACAAAAAAAACTGTTGTTCCTGACACCAGATACTGACAAAGCAACTGTTGTTCCTGATACCAGATACCGACAAAGCAACTGTTGTTCCTGATATCAGATACCGGCAAAGCAACTGTTGTTCCTGATACCAGATACAGACAAAGCAACCGCTGTTCCTGATACCAGATACCGACAAAGCCACTGCTGTTCCTGATACCAGATACTGACAAAGCCACTGCTGTTTCTGATACCAGACACAGACAAAGCAACTGTTGTTCCTGATACCAGATACTGACAAAGCAACCGCTGTTCCTGATACCAGATACCGACAAAGCAATTGTTGTTTCTGATACCAGATACCGACAAAGGAATCGCTGTTCCTGACGCCTGGTACAGATAAAACAATGACTGTTCCTGATACCACCGTGACAGAACGACGTGTGTTCCCGATACCACCACTGACAGTTTTGATATTTTACTGACAGAACGTTTACTGCTCAGCTGTGACCGCTACTGACAGAACCTTCATGTGACTGCTGCTACTAACAGAACCTAGACTGCTCAGCAATGACTGCTACTGAAAACGTTCTATAGACGGACCTAAAATTACCGATATTGGAGTCTGCAGCAAAACAATGGATAATTGATACGATTTGATAAGTTCCTAAAGTCAGTTGTGCAAATTCCATTTCTTTACCCAATAACAGCAATGCTTCACTGTTAATATAGCGCCATAACGGCAGTGCACACACATTTGTATACATGTAAGCATTTACAAGTATGTATACGCATATACATAAGTGTTTACTGTGTTTACAGAGAGAGAGAGAGAGAGAGAGATATACCCGATAACATCCCCTCATTCCCCCCCCTCTCTCTCTCTCTCTCTCTCAGAAAGAGAGAGAGAGATACCCGACAACATCCCCTCATTCCCCCCCTCCCTCTCTCTCTCTCTCTCTCTCTCTCTCTCTCTCTCTCTCTCTCTCTCTCTCTCTCTCCAAGTCCCGTGGCCCCTAACATTTATCAAACCACTTTATTTAAATCACATTTCTCGCCTTAGGCTTCGTTCTTCCTTTCTTTCCTCCCCCTCATCTTCTTCCTCCTCCACCTCCTTCCAATCTTCCTCCTCCTCCTCCTCCTCCCTCTGCCAGCCCCGAGGGCATGACTTAGCATTCTAATTTTAGGAGAAAAACAGAGATGGCTGCTGTAGGCCAAGACCCTGCTGGCTGGCTGGCTGCTTCCTCCCTCCCGAGTCAGGGGAAGAAGGAAGAGGGAGCAATGGGTGAGGAAAATGGTGAGGCTTTTCGTGTAAGAAGCTCAAAAGTGTAACGAGTAAGAATGAGGAGTCAATGAATGGAATGGAAGAGGAATGGGGCGAGATTGAAGAGGAAATGGGTGGAGTGCGAGAGGAAAATATAGCGTGAAAGTTATGAGTAAAAGAATGAGGTTAAAGAAGAAGATATACCGAAATGTGTGAGTAAAAGTATGAAATTAAAGAGGAAAGGTGATGGAATGTAAGAGGAAACGAGTAGAAAAAATTAAGAAGAGTAAAATGAATTAAAGAGGAAAGGTGCAAACTTAATACGGAAATTGAAGATTTAAAACGAACGGATAAAATTAATTCAAGACCAAAGTTAACGTAACACAGGAACGGGCCGAATGAAATATATGTGTATATATATATATAGATATATATATATATATATATATATATATATATATATATATATATATATATATGAACACACAAACTAGCTTCAACGTATCACGCTAATTTCGAGGCTCAAGAAATAACAATTGTATAAGTATGATAAACGACATCTGCATAACGGCTCATGACTATATACGCCGGGGATTCGAAGCAAATGAAATCCTTCCCACGCAATGCCGAGAGAGAGAGAGAGAGAGAGAGAGAGAGAGAGAGAGAGAGAGAGAGATGACAAAAAATAAGTATAATTGAGAGGAAAAACAACAGGCACACGAAGATATTAACCCGAGAGAGAGAGAGAGAGAGAGAGAGAGAGAGAGAGAGAGAGAGAGAGAGAGAGAGAGAGAGAAATAAGAACGATTGCTGAGGAAAAATACTCGACAGAAATACTTATTTAGGAATAATTCCAAAAGGATTTTCTATTGCCAAATTTAATGAGGTTAAACTGCATTTATACTAAAGCAAGTCTTCAATGTTAACTGAAACCGAAAAGGAATATTTTCATCAACAAAAATTATAAAAACACAAAAGCAACGACAACAATAAACAACACGATAAATGACAAAAAAAAAGACAACAGAAAAAACAGAGGGTATGCAACATATCAACAGAACAAGACAAAAATAGTTCGTTCAAATTTCCATTCATTGCTTTAAAAAATATGTTTCAAGACAAAAACTACCTCTAAAAAAAATCTTTACTCCAAGGAAAATAAAGAAAAACAGGCTAAAAAAATACCATTGACAAGAGTTCTTCCTTTGTCCCATTCCACAATTCTTCAATTTCTCAAATCTTCAATTTTTTCCTTACTTCAAGGGCAACAAAACATTTCGAATCCTTCCCCAAAAAATGAAAAAAAAAAGAAGGTCCAATTCGTTTTCATCTTTGTCCTTCACTCTGTACTCCTTCAGCCTCTTCTCTCTCTCTCTCTCTCTCTCTCTCTCTCTCTCTCTCTCTCTCTCTCTTCAATTTTTCAATCATCCCTGCGCAAAAGAATCTAAAACAAACTGAAGACATATGAGACCGTCTTTTCCAGTGTTCTTTCTTACTCCAACTTTGTCTTTCTTCCTCGTCCTCCTTCAAATTCTTCTCTTTTTCTCCCCTACTTCAAGTTCCTCTTCCTTCCATATTTCTTAGTCCTATTGGAATTTCATTTCCCTCGCTCAAAACTATTTCCCTTATCGTTTTGCTAAAAATATTTCTAATCTTCTAGAATCCTATTCCTCTTAACCCATCTTCCCATGGATTATTTGCTGATTATTTACTCCATTTCCATTCCCCCACCTCTTTCCACCCCCCCCCCCCCCTGCTCCTAGCAGCCATCACCTCTTAATATTTAAAACATTCTTCGAAATCTATCTCTCGAGGGCCTTTTCACTGTTTAATAATCTCGTGAGCATCCTCGCTTTACAGAAGCTACTGACGAGAGAGAGAGAGAGAGAGAGAGAGAGAGAGAGAGAGAGAGAGAGAGAGAGAGAGAGAGGGGGGGGGGGGTCATATAAAATGCAATACGCAATCAATCTCCTCGTTTCTCCTCCCAGGCGCTCAGACTTCAAATGGATTTATAGAGATGGACTGTTCCGGGGCGTGCCTTAGCTTGTTCTCTCTCTCTCTCTCTCTCTCTCTCTCTCTCTCTCTCTCTCTCTCTCTCTCTCTCTCACTTATTGTTTGTTTTGTTAACTCCCTTCCTATTCAAGTGATTGCTTCACTTTCTTGTTAGCATATCTCTCTCTCTCTCTCTCTCTCTCTCTCTCTCTCTCTCTCTCTCTCTCTCTCTCTCTCTCTCTCTCTCTATTTCGCCTTGTCTCATCAGCACCTATACAACTTCTTCCAAAAAGCCTTTATTCCCAAAACCCCCAATTCGAAACATCTACGCCAATGACGAACGCGAACTACAATGAACATTACTGCTGTAAAATCATTACTGCTGTCAATTCATTGTTGCTGTAAATTCTCCCGCACACGCCAGGTAACGAGTTATGAATTCTTCACGGCATATAAAACTTCAGGGATATGATGAGACAGAATAAGAAACGAGACGAAAAATCACGATACAGAACCGGTGGAGGAAATCACATCGTAGAATCGACTGAGAATAACTGATGCTGGCAGATGCGAATCGATCGATTTGAAGTCCAAATGCTAGAGTTGCCTACCTATCTTGATGAAATGATAAATTTAATTAAGTATAAAGCTCCATAAATTACCGTCAGTCATAATATGCAGACAATCTAAAAAGAATTGTCAATTATTATTATTTATAATAACATGAGCAAACTTTTAATACCATAATGATGATAACCATATTATCATTCATCAAGTACGGGCAATTAAAAAAAATTTAATCATTATTATTTACGTCGTGCAATCATATTAATAAATATACATATATTTAAAGATTGAAGATAAACCTGCAAAAAGAGCTTCCGGGAATAAACGAACAGATTCCCACATAACTGTAGATTTCTCTCCAATAATAATAATAATAATAATAATAATAATAATAATAATAATAATAATAATAATAATATAATAATAATAATGATAATAATAATAACACAAAATTAAGATACACGGGATAAGACGTTCTAATAACAAACGGCTGCACTCATACGGTTGCTTAGTGGAATAATAATAAATAATAATAGATTCAGTTAATACATAAGGTGGTAGCAAAGGAGTATGATACTAGACACCAATCTAGAAAAGAAAAAGACAAATCATGTTTAAATTTCCAAAACCTTCAGACATATCGTACAATATGCCATCAGACTTCCTTGCAGTGACAAAATGACTTAAATCCTCAAAAAAGGCAGTGGCAATTATTTATCGACCGAGAACCAATAGTTCGTGAGCGTCAAACGCCAAGACTTTTTAAGGGACACTTATTTATGCATCCTCGAGTTCATTATGAATCGTGAACTTTTAAAGGCAAACGGACGACGTTTATCGCAGAGAAAAAAAATAGTTTGATTTTTTTTTCTTTTGTGGGTAGAAAAAACTGCGATTGAATTTTACTTAATGGGGATTGAAAATAAATAAATTTATTGAAATTATTTTTTTCCTTGGCGGGGAAAATTTTTTTTTTTCTTGCAGGTAGAAAAAATTGATTAAAGGTATTTCTTTTTTTCCTAGGGGAAAAGGGGAGTTTGGCTGGGCAATTTATATATTTTGTTGAAGACTATTTCCCTTAATGTTAAATTATTTAGAAAAGCAAACATGGCATTTTAAGCCTGCTAATGTATTCTGTATCTACCTTCAGTATTTATATAAGTGCATTAGATTAAATTATTATTTTCACTTTTATTATTATTATTACTATTATTATTATTATTAAACTCAAATTTACAAATAACGCAAGATGACAAAACTGATAAACAACAAAAATTTCACCACCCCCTGAAAAAAAAAAATGGTTGTTCCTCCCCGGACGAAACATCAATCACTCCGGATCCATCGGCCGCTGTGAGAACAACAACAACAACAACAACGCGAGAGATAAGCTTTTATCGTTCCGTGATGTATTGGAACGCCCGTTAACACTCGAGAGATTTATTAGGAGGTACAATGAAGGCCGACAAAACCTGTACTTGGTGGGAGGGGGAGGGGGGAAGAGAAGGAGGGTAGGGGGTATGGGGCATGTGGAGGTCAAGCACTTCAGTTAATATGAGTTTGTTTATTGCTAATGAGCCCGACAGGTGAATGTGGGTTTTACCTGCGCTACTGGGCTCCATTAATTTAAACGTTTAATAAAGGTCGTCGCAATTGGTGAATAAGAAACGTTGCTAATCTTGGCGGTCACTATAAATAAAAATGGCGATTTTATTTATTTTCGTATCTGAGTATTGTACCGTTTCCATTGAGAGAGAGAGAGAGAGAATCATGAATTCGGTTTTCGTTTATATCTATCTATTATCTATCTATATAATATATATTATCATATATATATATATATATATATATATATATATATAGATATATATACAACATATATAGTGGAACGATGTGAATGAGAGTAAATATTAAACGAAAACCGAATACAACAACACCGAATTCATTGACCATCTCTCTCTCTCTCTCTCCTCTCTCTCCTCTCTCTCTCTCTCTCTCATCTCTCAATACCCGAAGACGGATTCCCCCCTTTACATTCGCGCCCATACATCTCTCCCGGACGTCCACGCGTCAGAGACATGTATCTTTTTTTCGTGTAGGGGGAATGAAGACATGCTACACAAAGTTGCCATTGGCGCTTATCGCTGCAATCACTCTCAGGCCGATTAATGTTCCCCGTTTTTGGTAGTTTCAAGGGGAGTTTTTTTTATGTAGTGGACGTTAACTTGCAGTTGTTCTTATTTGTACGAGTGATTGATGGTCTTATTTAGTTATTCGTAGTTTTCACGTGATTTTTGCTGTTTCCATCGATTTTGAGGACAAGACTATCTAAAGAGACGAGAATAATTTATATATATATATATATAATATATATATATATATATATATATATATATATATATAGTATGTGAAATATGTAAATATGTGCGAGTGTGTTTTGTACTCGTGTTCATATGCGTATATTTCATGCAACAAATATATATGATATATACTACGATTATATATTAGACTATTATATGTATTATAATATATATAGAATTAATAATTAGTAGATATATAATATTACGATATAATATATATAGTATATTGATAATGATATATACTATATATATTCATATGATAAAGATTTTAATTTTAGGCATAATATATAGCACAATGTTTTCTATGTGATATACCAACAGTTATACAGAAAAATAAACTAAACAAGTTGTACATAAGTATGCGCTCATGTTCCTTACCTGCAAAAGTTCGGATCCAACAAGTCTATTAAAAAAAATAAAAAATTATAGTCAAACATATAACTCAAAACCAGTCCAAGGACGGATAACATAGGAGACATTATATCTAATAAGGTTCAATATTACATAAGATTTTCAACATAACTCAGGAGCCTAATATATGCGGTAACTTGCCCAACCTTCCGAAGTACGGGGCGCCAACACCTTGAGCTGATTACGTTCTGCTCTGACTGATAGATATAATATACAATTTAAGCTCGGGCCAAGCGCTGGGAACTATGTCATTCAGCGCTTGGCGGAATATTGAGAGTAAGATGTCTGACAAGTGTAACGGGAGGAAAACCTCACAGTTGCAATATGAAACAATTGTTAGAAGAGGGTGGGAAGTAAGATGGAAAAATATGAACGGAGGTACAGTAAAAGCAATGAAAGGGATTGCGGCTAGGTTCCGAAAGAACGTTGCAAAGTACCTTAATTAAGTAATGCAGAGGAAGAGTTACTATACCTCCTTTTTTTTTTCATCCAGACTTGGGTCCGACTTAACGGACTATACGGTCTCGAGACGACTTACCTGAGACTACTGTAGGGGCGGGACTTTGTCAGGAGAGTTTCGCAACGTGGACATTGTCGTTTCGTCCGTAGGAAATTGACGATGCAGGATTTGCAAACTGGAATGGAGAGACAGGCAAATGTTGTTAATAATAATAATAATAATAATAATAATAATAATAATAATAATAATAATAATAATAATAATAATAATAGCAGGATTCACTGAAACGCTGAACTGACTCGATTCTCCTTTAAAAAAATACATTTTCAATGTATATTTACACTTATACCATTGTGGTTTATTTCCTCATCAGTATAATAATAATAATAATAATAATATAATAATAATAATAATAATAATAATAATAATAATAATAATAATAATAATTCTTACACCTAAATTTGTTCTATAAAAAATTAACACTTGAAAATTATCACATACTTATTTGTTCATTTTTTTTATTACACCTGCACTGTTTACAAAATCCCAATTATAGACTACTATTATCTATGTTAGGTTAAAAAAACTGAATAATGTAATTTGGTAAAATAAAATTTTTTTTTGTAACAAATACAAAAAATCTAATACTGATAAATATAAACAAAGAATTAATCAAATATGAACCTGAGAAAGTCTACCGCAGTCTGTCGTCGATACAGAAATATAATAAGGAACAGATGAATTAAGTAAATAAATAACCAAATAAATACACAATTACGAATTAACAAAGCAGACGTTTTTGACGAGGAGTCTAGCGAATAACGTTCTAACAAGCGAAGCCGTAATTCGCACTGCCGGAACGAGAGTAAACGCAATTTAGAAGAATTACGCAGTCGTAACGCATAATTACCGACAGTATATCTAATGAATAAATTAACATAATCAACCGTTAATTGTTGCAGAGTGAGGCAACGGTGGAGTTTCCCAAATCTAATCTACAATAGTTTTAAAAAAAAATCTGTAATCCGGGATGTATTCGATCATTTCTGATCCACACAAAAAAAACGATTAATTATTATTTTTCAATGGGAAGGCCGACGGGATGGGAAGCGTGTTTTTATGAAGTCACGGCCCTTATCTCTGAACGAACATACATAACAAGTTTATGAGAGAGAGAGAGAGAAGAGAGAGAGAGAGAGAGAGAGAGAGAATTTCGAAAAGGAAACATTACCAATGTTCTTGATAATGACAGCAATGATAAAATCATCGGATTTGTAAACATGAAATCAGTCAGCATACAAACATTAACTCTCTCTCTCTCTCTCTCTCTCTCTCTCTCTCTCTCTCTCTCTCTCCAAACCGAAAACTGAACAGCGGAAGTCCCCGAAATAGCGAGCACGGAACACAGAGTTATCAATATCAATTAAGCAAAACCTAATTAAAACTCGTCCAGTCAATTAAGCGAAAATTGCACTGGCCAAAGCTCATTAAAACAAAGGAGTTATTATTGGTGCACAGGAGTTTTAGCTCCAAAATTTTTAAAAAAATTCGAAAATTCAAAAGTTAAAGCGACAGCCTTTTGTCAATGTCCGCCATATTTCCAATTTTTGACAGGTTTTATATATCTAAATATTAAACTAAAAATTTTTACAGCTTTTATATATCTAAAAAAAATGTTGAAGCGACCGCGATCTGTGGTTTGTGATGTTATGAGTTGCCACATTTCCTTTTTTTTTTTTAATCGAAGTGAGTATTTAAAAAAATTAAAAGTAGGTACGTTCATCTTATTCCTTTTTGTTTTGACAAATACATCGTAAAAAGATTTACGTGGTTGATCTTTACGCGAACAGAGAATTTCTGACGTAAATAAGTAAGAATGAATGACTGATAAACTAAAAAAAAAAAAAAGGACATTCAAAATATGGGGAAGACACATATCAAAAAGGGTTATGAAATTAATCAAATAACTGACTGATCGAATACCACAGCGGAAAAAAATGCCGACAACGAAGAAATTCCAGACAAATTCCGAGTTCCGTACGGCAAACGAAAAAAAATATTCCTCTTTCAAAGAATTGTTATGAAATTACTATTTAGAAAAGAATCACATGGGCCGTCCTTTGTTTAATCTATAGCAAGGCCTATAGATTAATTTAGGCCTTAATCTAGATCTTCTGCATGTTTATCGGTAACCTCAAATGTTGATTATTGTATTCGAATCCTACCCAACCCTCCCCCCCCACCCCCAATTACCCTTCACAAGAAAAACGGGTTTATTATCGGGAATTTAAACCCCTTTTATAACTTAATTCTATCAGTTTCTTACGTCGCAAAAACTAAGATCATAGAAACCGTCAAGTCCTTCTTTACTCTTCTATATAAAACATTTCACAGAACGGGGAAAATCCTAAACACAGGATTCCCAGCGAAAACTCCAATAGGAATCCATCGAACGGGAATTTCCTGCGGGAATTGCTCTGCGCAGGTTTCCCGGCAACGGGAAATTAACCCAATAGGAATTCTGGACTGGAATTAGGCAGCTTCGCGCAAATCACGCAAACATCGAAAATGAGCAAAAATTTTTATGCATTTTGATATGAGTCTTCAACATTGACCTAAAATACGACTTAAGACACGCCTAATGCAAAGGACTTAACTAATAAAAAAAAAAAGGCTTAAACAAGCTCGAAAAGTACAAAAATAACTTAAAAATGACCTCAAACAACCTAACTTCACAATGCTCAGAATAACTCGTACGAATGAAGACGTTTCGCGTTATATATATAACAAATTATTAATTACTTTGAATGACTTTAGTCCCTTCTCAATCAGCGAAAAATGGCTGCGCCCACACATATTTCACGACTTGAAACGCCAAACAAGAACAACAAATCAACGAACTGGCAAACAAAAAACACAAAACAAAACAAAGGAAGCACGTTACATACATTCGTTTGAATCCGAGCGCATTTATCGCGAAGCGTTATGATAAATAACGCTTTTAACGCCCGTAAAAGCTTTTTCCTACAAAGCGCGCTTTTGCATATCGTAGCAGCCGCTTTCAATAATTATGAAAAAGGGGGGGAGGGGGGAGAGGGGAGGGGGAGGGAGGGGGAGGAGGGAGGGAGGGGAGGATTTCCCAATACAAATCCCGAATCCAAATCCACATCAGCGGCATCACTGGATTATTAACCAATCAAGGCTAGTCACCGAGTTTGCTCCCAATCAATTTA
>NC_061090.1:26247210-26254710 GCF_015104395.2 Macrobrachium nipponense | reverse complement strand
TTCAAACATCAAGGAGCACCTTCACGGACCACTTCCGCCTCCAACGCTTACTAAAAATATCAAGGACCAATTTCAAGGACCACTTCCGACAAAAAGGAACACCTTCAAGGATCACTTCCGACTTAAGGCGTGCCTACTAAATACGTACCGTTAAGGAATACCTTCAAGAACGAATTCTAACTCCAAGGAGTTCTAAATACATCGAGGAATACCTTCAAGAACGAATTCTAACTCCAAGGAGTTCTAAATACATCAAGGAATACCTTCAAGAACCACTTCCGACCCCAAGGCGCCCCCCTAAAGACACCAAGGACCAAGTCATGGCGGAGTATACTCACAGGTGTGCATGCATTCGGTGATGGTGGTGGCATCGATGAAGTAGCCGAAGCAGAGGACGCAGACGAAGTGGGGGTTGAGTTCCGAGAGGCTGACGCTCACGCCCCCGGAGCTCTCGTTGTTTCTCAACGACAGGGCCGCCCTTCCTCCTGCCCCTCCAGCGAGGGCGCCACCTCCGCAGCCATTCTGTCCCACGGACGATGACATGTCCTGCAGGGGACAAGAGAAATACAGTGTTAGTTTCAGCTCCTGATATTCTTTCACTATTTTTATATATATGCATGAGTCCCCTCGGAGGTGAAAACTCCTGGTGGAGCCCTTCAGGATATGGGATGAGGTTGTTAAATCAATGACCTGCACCGAGAATATTCAACAAAAATGATAAGAGGTATAATAAAAAAATAATCTTTAAGGTTTAGGAACAATAGATGATCAGATTTCTAAAAATGTTATTATTATTATTATTATTATTATTATTATTATTATTATTAATTATAGAAAAAATAACATTTTGACCGCTAAGCTAAGCGTTAAAGATTACTACGTAAACTCATGACGTTGTAATACATACACATACGCTCTCTCCCTCCCTCTCTCTCTCTCATAAACCCTCCTAAACAGAAAAGATCGCATATTCTATGCCAACACCCACTCTCTCTCTCTCTCTCTCTCTCTCTCTCTCTCTCTCTCTCTCTCATACCAGGCGAAGAAACAGTAGCAAATTAGGGGATGAAACGAGCATTAGGGCGCACAAGCTCTTAATCCAGTGGTCTCATAAAGTAGACCACAAAAAAAAAAAAAAAAAAAAAAAGGAAATAGATGAAGTAGAGGATTGGTTGTCCTAAGAACAGGAGGCGCAATGGCTCTCCTTATCCTTCGGTGGTCAGTGAGATTCCTTCTGCTCCCTAAGGATTCTGCTCTGCACAGTATATTATTTACTCTTCCTGAAGGTTTTCGTGTCTCACTTTGACCCATGGCCCCGATGAGCTACGGCACGTTGTAAGTTTCTCGAATTTGTGTTGCATTTCAAATGCATTATTCCAAACCGCTGACCACAGAGTAATAAGGCTTGTTATAAGTTTCTATCAGGTTTGGTATCTCATTTTTGCAAATGGGGGGTGGGGGACAGGAGCGGTCATTACCCTTCATCAGATTTTAAAATCTACCACAACTCATTGCCGCTTGCCCAAGAACGCTAAGATATTCTACAAGTCTGGCAAGCTTTCGGGACTTGCAAACTTTACAACTACTATATCGAGTAATCCGGGCTTGGGACCGGCATGAGACATAAATGGTTTCTTACACCAAAGGCGATGGATAGAAAAACAGTCTGCAATAAGACAGATAGAGAATAAGAAAACATACAAGAATTTAGCAGAGAGAGAGAGAGAGAGAGAGAGAGAGAGAGAGAGAGAGAGAGAGAGAGCGGTCTCTTGTGCGTTTGTGTATTCAGACGAAATGCGCGTGGGATACGACCCTTCACCACCTGCTCCCGTAGATGTCAACACCCTGACAGCTGAGTGACGCCTGGGGACAAGAAAGGCACTACGAGACAGCATTCTCCACCTCCACCTTCCCCCACACATCTGTCCACTACCCCATCCCTCCAAAACCCCTCTCCCCTCTCCCCCAAGCTCCTTTATGGAATCTCATGTGACGTTTGGTCTAGGTGAAGGACTCTGGGATGCCACCAGCAGTAGCAGACGACATTGTTATTCTTATCCTTCGGGGATCCTCGTGTCGCCATCCTTGGGTTACTCGGGTGAAGGACTCGGCCAGGAGAGAGAGAGAGAGAGAGAGAGCGTGTTATCGGATTAATCTCGTGGCTTAATATGGGAGTAAACTTAATGAATCTAATTCGTACTAATTAGTCCCTTCACCAGATCGTCCACAGATAAGTGCTTATCGGTCTACACGTCCTCCGGAGTTCATTTACATAGGAATCTCTACGTAGGATACCACGGGATTAAAACGACTCCTTCCGTAGGATTTCCGAGTCTCAGCAGCTCGCACTACTGCTCAAGGATTTAAATTAATACCCTATAGGATTTTTGGAGGCTTACGCAAGATTTCTCTGAAGGTTTTAAGATCTGGTCACCAGTCCAAGACCTGACCATGGCAAATATCCTTAAGTTCACTGGTCTAGAGTCGGGAAAGTTATTGGCTTAAACTTTTTTCATAGATGGAGATTCTAAATTATATATATATGTGTGTGTGTGTGTGTGTGTGCGCGCGCGAACTGATTACAGTGTCAATCAACAATAATTAACCACAAGCGTCATTATCACTTCCTGCAACTGCAGAAGTATATAGGTCCTAGCCCTGGAACGTCTAATTAGAAAGTCTTAATTAGACATTACGGTGCCTAACTTTCTAGTTGGTAGACATGACGAAAATGATAAAATCCTCACAATAACAACCGACTTGAATGTAATTATAATAACTAACTTCAGCCTTAACAGACACGAACGATGACTTTGTCTTGAACTAGACCTACGATAGGCCTAAGTATGAGTACACGCACACGCGCGCGCGCACACACACTCTTGAGAAGACTGATAATAGGATTATCTCATTATCTCTCTAGTCAATACCTCGTTAGCCTTGCGCATCTGATAACAATCGCTGTATCTCTCCTTCAGTCATTCTGAAATGAGGTAGTACTAACTCTCGGTAACACTCAAGCGAGGTACCTCATAAATTCTGCATAAATGAGGAGAAGATTTATAATAATAATACCTTCTATATCAAGCTCAGGGCCATTGTTCAAAGGGGGTATAGGTCTCTCTCTCTCTCTCTCTCTCTCACACCGAACAACATTATCATAACATTTCACGGGTGCTTCAGTTCCTCCTCTTATCTATTTATCTTCATTATCGCAATTTATTTCCTTCAGTTTTTCAATAGGCCTCATTCGTTCAAGTTTCTTCTATACGAGATCTGCGTTAATTCCGATATCACGTCTGAGAAGTCAAAGTTATTCCGATTGGGTTGATAGGCCTATAGCTTCCTAACCGTTACGCTGATTAGCCAGTTGGTATACTAACGGTATTTAAGAGATTACAGCGTACTTTATATAACTCAGCGAATCGGTCTCATAAATAAACCATCTGACTAAAAGATCAGCCATATGCGGTAAACATCGCTGTTGTTGTTTGAGATTAAGCTGGACTTATGCCAGCACGGGCTCTTGCTCATCGAACAGCCCGTAGGCCTAACATCGCTAATATTGTGAATTGATACTCGGTAAAAAAAGACCTGTTCTGTTCATTGATATTACTATTGCCACTGCTATTATTATTATTATTATTATTATTATTATTATTATTATTATTATTATTATTATTATTTCCCAAAGTATTATTCTTAGGTAAATTTCTATGGAACTTCATAAGTAAACACCCTCTGGTTTGGTGAGTAATTCCCGCAAATATTTTGACCTTAGCCTATCTTTCATGGGCACAGATCAATGTAAAGTTCTCTCTCTCTCTCTCTCTCTCTCTCTCTCTCTCTCTCTCATTTTATTGAAGCACCGTTGGTGATTATCTCCCTATAAAATTTCTTACCTTGCTCCAATAATCAAGGTTACACGTCAGTTGAAACGTTAATATTTTATTTATGCCACATGTAAAATTAACGGTCAAAATTTTATTAGTAGGGGCATCTGTAGGGCTTGTGAATGCCCCCAAATAAGCTTGATTTTGGCCTTTCTTTGAGGTCACAGGACAATTCAACGTCAAAGTATTATCTTTTTCTAGGGAACAATGTAAGTCATAAGCAGCAATTATTACATTTATGAACAATCGCGGTATGTAACGTCACTGTGGAAAAGTAAACTAGTATCTTCCCCAGTACAGTAAAGTTGCAATGTGTTTATTACTACTACTACTACTACTACTACTACTACTACTACTACTATACTACTACTATACTACTACTACTACTACTACTATTATATTATTATTATTATTATTATTATAAATTATTATTATGATTATTATTATTATTATTATTATTATTAATTATTATTATTATTATTATTATTATTATAACAAGAAATCTAAATTGTGAGTCGGAAAATGTTTTTTAAAATCCCACCACTAAAATAAGAGACCGGAAAAACAATTTAATAAGTCAGAAAAACCCCGACATTTGATCTGCGTTTCAACAACATTAATGAAAATTAACTTTAGCAAGAAACACCACCATTTGTATCTCTTAATTCCTTCCCTTGTTTATTCCTCCCCTTCTTCCCTTTTCCCTTTATGATCCTTCTTCCCCTATGCGTGATGTCTTACACAGGAGACGGAGAATAGTCGGCTTATGAAATATGATAGGCCTAAGTCCCTCATGTCTGGGACCCTCCCCCTTTCTGCGAGTCCGCATCTAAAAATCGACCTTGCTTTTATCTCCTAACGTTTCACTTTCGCCAGCTCACGAAGCCATTTTTTTTAATGAAAAAAAAAGAAAATAATGATTTTATTACGGTGGAGGATAATAATAATGATATTTTGGTAGAAGACCCCCTTTTAGGTAAATGCTGTTAAAAAATCGCTTAATTCTGCCATTCTTTTTAACACAGCAACAACAACAACAATAATAATAATGATAATTTATTTATTTGTTTGTCTATCGTTTTAGTTAGTTATGCCTGATCCTAGTATGATCGGATTTTTAATAACACCATCCCAAGTCTTAAAATAATTTATATATATATACACATACAAACATACACAAATATATACATACATATATATATATATATATATATATATATATATATATATATATAATGTCACATATATACATATATATAAACATATATACCAATATATATGTATATATATATATATATATATATATATATATATAAATATATATGCATTGTTTAAGTTAATTCACAAACTTCCATCGTAAACCAAAATAATTCGTCAGTGCTAGAAAATACCACTAAAAATCAATATAAAAAACCAAAACATTGTCAAAATCTGAAAGACCACACGAACTACAACAACAATAACGTAAAAGAGGAACAACGCAAAAGTGCCTCTCCTATCACCCAAAAGCGACTTCTATAAAAAGCGAAATGAAATGACAGAGGTCAAGTACATACAGAGGGATCCCCTAGTTACCACCAGCTCCGGCCGAGACAAATTCTACTGCAGCGTGCGTGCGTATATTATACTGTAGGCGACGCCTTCCTCAAACGCTGGACAAATCCTCTTATTGGGTGTCATACAAAGCTGTAGCAGAGTGCTGTGGTCCCTAAGGGAGGGTGTCTCTTTGTGTTTGTGTGTGCGTGTGTGTAAATGCAAGCGCCGAGTTTAAATTTTACGAGTGTCTGTGTGTACGCATGGTGGTGTTAAGTTTGCGCGCGCGCATGTGTGTGTGTATGGGAAGTGTTGAGTTTAAATTTTACAGGTGTCTACGTATGTGTGTAAATGCGAATGTTGAGTTTACGAGTGGCTGCATACCCATGTGTATGTGGGTGTGTTAAGTTTACGAGTGTCTGTTTACGTGCGAGTATTGAGTTTACGAGTGTTTGCATATGTGTAAGCGAGTAATGAGCCTATAAGTGTGTGTATGTGTGTATACGAGTTTTGAGTTTACGAGTATCAGTATATGCGTGAGTGAGTGTTGGGTTTGCGAGTGTCTATATGCATGTTTGCAAGTGAAATTTTTACGCGCGTGCGAATGCGTCTGTTTGTGACTGCAATTGCGCGTCTGTTTGCTTGCACATATGTCTTTGTCAGTAAACCGAAGTTTGGATGTTACTGAGTAACATGTTTTTCCCTGCATGTCTGTCTTGGACGTGTTAACGTGCGCATGCGCAGTAGATCGCCCATATTCGAGAGCGAAGTTATCGCCGTGCTGGTAAACATGTATAGGTTTTTATTGTAATTGAGTATATTCCACGCACATCCTGTGTGTGTGTGTGAATGGGCGCGCGCGCGCGCCTTGTTTGTACGTGCGTGTCTGTATACAAACGCGCGTTTATATGAGAAATGCCGTCGTAAGCGGATCAAGCCATGTTTTACGAGCGCCCAAAAAGTCCATCCTGCATCAAATGCCGACATATAAACCTTGTCAGTGCTACTCAGAGATGGCGTATCGTGTTTTACGTTCTCCTCCCTTCTCTTTCTCCGATTTTTATTTATTTATATATCTACAATTCTCTCTCTCTCTCTCTCTCTCTCTCTCTCTCTCTCTCTCTCTCTCTCTCTTGTTTCGTATGTGATGACTCAGGTTTCTTTAGCGAATTATGGACATTTTAGTGGTTTTCTATATGAATACGTAAAGGTTTAATGTTTTATTAATAACGGCTTTGATTTCAGTACTATTATCATTATTATTATTATTATCATAAACCGTGCCGATTTTTTCCCAATTTTATAAATTATTACAGAAATAAACGACAGAGTAGATAAAAGAAAAAACTACTAAATTATGAAGGCTTCTGAATTCAAAGACAAATAAAAACTTCGTAAAAGACAAATGAACCTAAGACTTAGCTAACCACCTTACGAAACCCTGACACATCTCGAGCTAAATGGTAACCTATCAAGGGTTTAAGAAAGAACCTATAGCGGCCGGTGAAGGTTCTAGTAGAATGAGTAAAGAAACGTCTCTAAAGTTTCTAGAGGAAACCGGTACTATATGAGGTTCTCTAGGGTTCACGGGGAACCGATGCAGGTTTTAACATTGCAACGAACGAAAGGAATAAGACATGTCCGGTTCGTAAGAGTGACTAGAAAGTTTAAAAGTATTCTGTTACCGAAATAAGCTTTACCTTAGAATATAGGCTTTCGGGGAAACCCGAACGAGCGGAACCGAACGCCCTCAACCAAGACTTTTAAAAGGAAAAGTTAGTCCACCTATGTCTGAAAAAAAAAAAAAAAAAAAAATAGCCCGTGATGGCAGAGGGGAACGAGAGTACTATAACGTGGTTCCTTTTAAGGGAGGTATTTCGTTGGATATGGCATACTGAGAGAGAGAGAGAGAGAGAGAGAGAGAGAGAGAGATAAAAGGAGGAAGAATAAGAGATAGAAAGATTCACAATACGATCAAAAAAGGATAGAGAGAGAGAGAAGGATAAATAAAAGGAGAGGGAGAAAAAAATAAAGGAACGTAAGAAATAAGAATAACAAAGGAATAAAGGGAAAA
>NC_061090.1:26184710-26244710 GCF_015104395.2 Macrobrachium nipponense | reverse complement strand
CCTACAAGTATGATTCCGAAAGCTGCAGCTCAATTTTTAATATATAATATATATATAAATACAGAGAAGAGAGAGAGAGAAAGAAGAAGAAGAGAGAGGTAGATGAGAAGTGAAAAAAGACGAAATGCAAAAAGACAAAAAAAGAAAGACAACAGAGAAGAGAGAGAGAGAGAGAAGAGAGAGAGAGAGAGAGAGAATGACACTGTTGGGGGTACGAAACCAAAAAGCTACAAGAAGCTTGCACCGGCAAAGCAACAGTTGTGAGGGAAGGAAGAGGTGGGAAAAAGGGGAGGGAGGATGGGAGGGGAGGGAGGTATGGCTGACTCTCCCCTCCCTCCTCCCCACTACTTTTTTCCACCCTCCCACAGGTCCCCCTAACCAGTAGTAGGGTTTTCTCCTCACGATCTCTCTCCGTTTTTCTGACGCAGGTCGTGACGCTATGGCTTATGGTTACAGGAGGAGGAGAGGAGGGAGGAGGTGGAGGAGGAAGGCTGAGGTTATAGGGAACTGCTCTAGTGGTTTTAACGGCGGAAGAGGGAAGGAGAGGCTGGGTTAGATGGAACTTCCACTTTACAGGATGGAAAAGATGAGAGAGAGAGAGAAAGATTGCCTGAATGGGGAGAAATTGAGGAGAAATATATAATAAGAAGAAATTCAGTAAACCAAAAGATGAAATACGAAGAGAGGAAGAGGAGAGAGAGAGAAGAGAGAGAGAGAGAGAGAGAGAGAGAATTAGCAGATAAGGAGAATTGAACATGAGGAAATACAAATAACTAAAGATGGAATGAGAGAGGAAAAAGGAGAAATGAGAGAGTGAGAGAGAGAGACCTTACCTTACTTACAAAGACCTTATCTTGTTCGGTTGTCCCAGGTCCCTCAGTGTGAGGCACCTCTAATGTCTACCAGAGAGTTGCTGGTACTCTTTCCGGTATATTTTGCATCTTCCAATCTTGGATGGCTGGGATGCAGTTTAGATATTTGTCGAGCTTATTCTTAAACACATCTACGCACTCCTGATATATTCCTCAGATGAGCTGGCAACGCATTGAATAGACGCTGCATTATCGATGCTGGTGCGTAGTGGATTAATGTCCTGTGTGCAATTTCCTTATTTTTTCCTGGTATAGTTTGGGCACTATTAATCTTACCTCTTGCTTGCTCTTTCTGATATTTTTTAGTTCCATGAATATTTTTCTGCTATTTCCTTCTATCTGTTTCCATGCCTGAATTATCATGTAGCGTTCTCTTCTCCTTTCTAGACTATATAATTTAAGAATTGTAGTCTTTCCCAGTAGTCTAGGTCCTTAACTTCTTCTATTCTAGCTGTAAAGGACCTTTGTACACTCTCTATTGTGCAATATCCTTTTGATAGTGGTGGGTACCATATCATATTTTGCAATATTCAAGTGGACTACGAACATATGTTTTATAAAGCATAATCATGTGTTCAGCTTTTCTTGTTGTTTTGAAGTGCGTAACAACATTCCCATTTTTGTTTTTCTTTACATTTTGCCAACAGAGTTGCTATTTGATCATTGCATAACATGTTTCCTATTTCATCATCACACCAAGGTCTTTAACTGCTTCCTTATTTGTGATGGTCTCATTATTAGGTCCCTTATATGCATATAGCTTTCTTTCTCTGTCTCCATAATTTATTGATTCAAATTTTATCAGAGTTAAATACCATCCTATTTTACCTCTGCCCAATCATATACTTTGTTAAGGTCTCTTTGTAGAGCGTTCCTATCTTCATCACAAGTAATTTCTCTACTTATTCTTGTGTCATCTGCGAAACTACTCCACTACCGAATCCTTAACATTATTGTCTATGTCTTCAATCATAATAACAAACAGTATTGCAGCTAACACCGTACCTTGCGGCACACCGGATATTACCTTGGCTTCATCCGATTTTCTCGTCGTTTGCAATAACTATCTGTTTTCTGTTGTGTAAAAATTCTTTTAACCATTTTCCTACTTTATCCACGATATTGTGTTTTCTAATTTTCTTCGCTAATATATTATGGTCTACTTTATATCAAAAGCTTTTGCAAAGTCTAAATAAAACCACATCTGTTTCATTTTTCCGCTTTTCATATTTTTTGAATATGTTCTCACGGTGGACTAACAGTTGGGTTGTGTACTTTTTCCGGGTACGAAACCATGTTGTCCTTTTTATTAACAAATTATTTTTTTTTTATTAAATGTTTCATAATATTTTTCTTCATTACCCTTTCATACACTTTCATAATATGTGATGTTAGACTCACAGGCCTATAATTACTTGCCTCTAGTCTTGATCCACTTTTTGAAAGTAGGGTAATATATGCTAATTTGTGCTCATCATATATCTTGCCTGTATCTACACTTTGTGTCTTAATAATATTGCAAGTGGCTTTGCGATAGAATGAACTACTTTCTTTAACAAAATAGCAGGAATTCCATCAGGCCCTGCAGCAGCTCCATTTTTTTTTTTAATTTCATTAATAGCCTGCACATATCAGCTTCATTAATATCTATGTCAGCTAAATATTCACTATTTTCATCCCTTACTTCTATATCATTATCTTCATTATCTATTCTAGATGTGAATTCTCTCTTATATCGTTCTGCCAGTATGTTGCAAATTTCCTTTTTTCATTCGTTAATCTCCCTTCCAATTCTCAGAGGGGCCTATTTCTATTCTTTTCTTTTATTCAATCTTCTTCGCATATGAGTATAATAGTTGGGGTTTTGCTTGATATTTAATAGGGTTTTTTTCTTCCAAGTCCCGTTTTTCATTTTCTTTTGATTGTATAATCTTTTGTTCTGCATTTTCTATCTTACTTTTTAGTTCTATAACTTTCCATGCATTTTTTCTTTTGCAAGACCTTTTTTCCACTTTCTGATTTTCTGGAACAAGATCCTTCTGTCTCTTGGTATGCATGAATGATGTTTACTTTTCTTCTTCGGTATATATTTTTTCCACTATTTTCTCCAATATTTTATATAATATCTCCGTATTTACCCTTATGTCATCACTTACGAAAATGTTATCCCAATCTTTGTTTAATTCTTCATTAATTTCTGACCATTTTATATTTTTACTGTAGAAGTTGTATTTTCCATATCCTTCCCCACTTTTTCATTTCTTGCTTATCTCTATTTTCACTTGCTTTGGAATGAACTGTTAATTCTATGACATTATGGTCTGAAATACTCGCATTATAAACTATTATTTCTTTAACATAATTCATCTCGTTCACAAATACTAGGTCTAAAGTATTTTCCTTTCTTGTTGGCAGGTGATTTATTTGTTGAATGTTGTATTCTAGTAGCATATCTAATAGCTTTTCAAATTGCCTCTTATCTTCTGCACTACTATTACTCTCTTTTTTATATGTATAAGTACAACCACAATCTCCTATTCGTTCTTTCCACATTCACGAAAGGAAAGTTGAAGTCACCAGATAGGAGAATAGTCCAGTCCTTGTGATTTCTACATATATCATCCAATTTTTTTCAATTATTAAGTCAAACTCTTTAGTATTAGGGGGTCTATATATTACTATGTTCATCAATTTTTCAGATTCAAAATTCTACCGCTATTAGTTCACATTCTGAGTTACTATATTTCTCATATATTTTTTCCTTGTTTTTTGTCTTTCCCATATATTGCGGTTCCCCTTGATTTCCTATTTTTTTCTATCTGATCTATAAGTTTGGAACCCTTTTATTTAATCATCATTCCCAGTCTCTTGGGAATACCAGGTTTCACTTATATTCATTATATCTATTTTCTTTTCATTTTGGGTTTTTGGGTTAGTTTCTTCTAAGTACTCTATTTTTCTTTTTGAGTTACTCGTAACTAAACCCTGCGCATTCATCACTATGATGGTTTGCGTGTTTTCTCCTTCATTTAATACTGGTAGTAATAAGGATTTTCCCATGTCTCTTTTCCTGTTCTGGTATGTTGTTCTTTTTTTCATTTCCAGAAATTCTGACATTAAAAAATCCAACTTTTCCATAATATTTGATCTTCCTTCATCATAATTATTCATTTTGTGTCTGAATCTGCAATTTTCTCCGTTTCTGCAATATCCTCTTGCATAATAAATACAGTTATTAATCTCTGAGTAGAATTTCGGAGCTGATGCTGTTTGAAATTTTTTGCTGACACCTCTGCATATCTCATTGGTGGTTTGCCTTTCTCTTTTACCTGATATTCTTGATTTCTCTCTTTATTTGTTTCTTTCTTAATTTTGGATTTATTACTTGGTTGGTTATTTATTTGATTATGATTCATGGCTACAGGGTGCATATATTTGCATTTTTTGTCGAACTTACATCCTTTTTCCTTCTTTTTAGGTTTTTACATATTTTGGATGCAGATCTCTGCAATCATCCCCATATCCATCTAAGTATGCACATTTACCATATATTTCTAGTTTTGACTTTTGATATCTTAGGATGTTTGTAGTAACATCTTTCTCCAAATCTGCAATTCCCTCTTTTCAAAAGGTTGCAGATTTTGTCTTTCTTGTCTATTTTTTTCCTCTTTCCCAGTCATTGTATAGATCTGGGTAGAGCCTCTTCGGGATTTGCTTTTCTGTTGTCGATATCGTAATTTATTTCTTCGTAGGTATGCTGCTTTATTGCCTCATATGTAGTATCAATGAGTATCTCTGCATCCATACTTTTATCTTGTTCTTTGTTTTCCTTATTTTTTCTGTCATTTCATTTTTGTTTACTTCTCTTCCGTTTTCCTCTTCATCTTCTGTTCTTCTTCTTCCTCTTCCTCTCATTCTTCATCCTCAACTATTTGTACATTCAATCTTGATTTTTAATAACATTGTCTATCCATGATAGACATGTTGCAAAAAAAAATTCTTGTATCTTTTCTCAAATCTTGTATTACTCAGCACACTGTGGATGGGTCGGAATGTTTGCATGCAGCACATTTTCTGATTATTTTGTTTTGTGGATTGACTATGCTTATACCAAACCTTAAACACAGTTTGCATGCTTTTGGCATTCTTTTTCCTAATGCATCAATTAGGATATTCACAAGATTCAACCTATTCATTTTCTTTGTCGGAATATGTTGGTTTATGTATATTTTCTTTATGAGTCTCTTGACCACGTTGGATTTATTTGGAACTTCTTCAATTATTTTCAAGATGTTTTCATTAGATTTGTTCCAGTTTGAAGGATTATATCCTTCTAATATATCTATGAATGCTTTTGTATCTTTTTGGTTAGGACTGTTGCTGATTTCATAGATGAGAAATGCCAGTTCCCTTCCTGCTACTCATCGTATTGCGAATCTGCTAAACACGACAAATTACGCCACCTCCTTCTTTTTTCCCGCAGTTGGAACTTACTGCCATTCTTGTTCTGATTTATAGTATTACACTTGATAAACTAACTTAGAAGAACGCTTTATCCTACTATTTTTCACACTAATCTTATCACCGATAGTTCACGAACACTTCTAGATATTATCAAATTCTAGTCGTATGTTAAACTTTCTGATATCTGTTGATTATTGTGACTTCACACGCGGGTACGTCTCACAAGCAAGATGGCTACTACGAGAGAGGAGAGAGAGAGAGAGAGAGAGAGACTGGTAGATGAGGAGAAAATGGAAACAAATCAAGGAGGATACAATAACCTAAAAAAAGGATGGAATAAGAGGAAGAGAGAAGGACGGGGGAATGAGAGAGAGAGAGAGAGAGAGAGAGAGAGAGAGATGGAAGGAAAATTGAGACCGATAGAGGACGAGAAACGGAGATCTGGCAAAGGCAATTACCATGAGGGTAAAACATGGAGAGAGAGAGAGAGAGAGAGAGAGAGAGAGAGAGAGAGAGGAAGGAACGATAAAGAAAAAATGAGATTGTGTTTGGGGACGACGGGAAATGGAAAATCAAGGGAAATGCAATTACGCAGAGGGTCAAACGGGGAATGAGAGAAGAGAAAGAGAGGGGTAGACAGATAAAAAAAATGAATGAGAGACAAGACAGGAGATAAACGAAAAAATATGAGAGAAAAATAAAAGAGAAAGTTTGTGCGGGGGGCCGTTGACCTCTCAGTATCATAACAACACGTAATAACGCGGTGTTTAAGTAAGTATAGCTAATTAAAGATGCTATTATTATTATTATTATTATTATTATTATTATTATTATTATTATTATTATTATTATTATTGCCAAGAAATACTCGACATAACTAAAGGGTAAGTAAAAATAAATAAAGGAATTTAAAAAGATATACTAATAATTACTACGAGGATAACTGCCATAATTAGACATAAGTAGTGATTTCGTTAGTCTCTCGCTATGTCGAGTAAGAGAGAGAGAGAGAGAGAGAGAGGAGAGAGAGAGAGAGAGAGAGGAGGAGAGATAGGGAGGTATCAACATTTTATTTTGTATACCGTTCATGTATTTTGATTCAATTTGCCGCCGTGAGATAACACTCAATACAATAGCTACACAAAATTAACATAAAATTTGACATCTTAAAACTCAAAGCACGTTTGTGAAGGCGCTCTAATGAGCCAGGTACCGAAGGTAAACAAACATAAACAAAGTGAAGGACTGCGGCAATTCGACACGGTTATGATGTGTAGAGCTAACGTCGTTGCCTCGTGGAGAGAGAGAGAGAGAGAGAGAGAGAGAGAGAGAGAGAGAGAGAGAGAGAGAACTATTCCGATCTTTACAAGGTGCAAGTGGCGATGGGTCACGATGAGGAGCGAAATTCTGTTGCCACCGAAGTTCCACTGTGACCTATTACCGCTCATATCAGGCTTCCACGGTTTGTTTCAAGATTCGAAGACGGTGATTTTTGGGGCGACGTTGCAAGAATGACAATCTAACTTTTAAAGTCATCAGCTCTTTTTTTTTTCTCTCTCACTCTTTTTGTTTTTTGATGGTGTATATATTTTGAAAAAAGCAACAGATAACAAAAAACAATAACAATAACAAAACGCTACTGACATGGGACAAGAAGCGCTTGACAAGTTTGCACCAAAATTCTGGAATGTGGCGCGACTGGGGTAGGGGAGACCCGAAAAGGCAATGTCATGAGAGGAAGCAATAATAAAATATTCGCATTAGCGGTGTTTCCAAATCGACATGAAGACAGAAGCAAGGAAAGCGTTCTTAATAAATCCATTTCACAAAATACAAACTTTAAAATCATTACTATCCCTGATTGGTTTAATCAAACCGGCCTTATGCCAGCAGGGGACCTTTTCTGAAGTTAGAAATGACAAAATGTGCAAGAGGAAATAAGAGGGCTGTTCTAAGATCACTGGGCTTGCCCTTACCAACAGGGACTATATAATATGTATTCTTTAACCATATCATAAAACACCTGAAGGCAACTCCCCTCCCTCTGCAATCCTCCCCACCCCTCCCGAGCAGTGGGGAAGAGGAGGAGGAGGAGGAGGAGGAGGGGAGGAGGAGGAGGAGAGGCTTCCCCCCCCCCCCATTACAAATTGGCCCCATTAGCCACATATCGCCCCACTGTCCTTTTCAGCTTTACCCTATTTTGGTCCTCAAAAGGAAGTGAATTATAATCCTATTTAATGAGGCTTAGTGGCTGTGGCGGCCTACCGTTTTTTTCTCTCTTTTTCCCCTTTTCCTTTTGTAGGGCGGTGTCTTGTAATAAAGGGATTAGCTGGACGTAAATTTCAATAATAAGCGACCTGTTGTTCGGAGGTCGCTTCTCTCAAGGAGCCGGGGAGTTGGAGGAAGAAGGACTCACGTCAGGACGAGAAAGGTGGACGGAAGGTGATTTGCCTCCGATTGACTCTGGAACTGTCACGAGAGAGAGACAGAGCGAGAATTACAAGGAGTTACAAGGATTACGATGTCTCAAAGCTTGTTAGTCCATCCGAGGATTTTATCTAGCTTTCTTTTAAACTCTTCCGCACTGTTGCTGTTTACAACTTCTGGTGGCAGTTTATTCCACGTGTCACATATCTTGTATGTCAAGAAGTTCCCACAGTGGGATGTGTTGTAACTCTTTAGTTCCAGTTTCCATCCATTACTTCTTGTCTGGTTTTCGTTTAATGTAAATAGGTTACTGTCTACTTTTGTTATGCCTTTCAGTATTTTGAAGGTTTCTATTAGTTGTCCTCGCAATCGTCGTGTCTCTAAGCTTGAAAATGGAGTGTTCTTCGCGTGTTATAGTAACAGCACAGCTGGCGTTCTCTTTTAGTTTAGTAACAGCTATTAGCAGCGTTTCTGATCAAACAGTAAGCAAGATCTGGTTTTTTTTATAATCTATTTCGAAATTTCTTGTGGAGGAACTCAAAATAGCGCTGATGTTGCACAGCTGTAGAAGCTGTGTGTCTTTGGTCAGTATTATTATTATTATTATTATTATTATTATTATTATTATTATTATTATTATTATTATATTAACCCTAGGTGAATAAAAAGCGGACTAGTTACCGCTATCATTACTTGGGAAGCAAGGGGACAGATTAATTACTTGGAAAAACCAAAAAAAAAAAAGTCCATTTTAGCAAAGCAATAGTAATACTGGCAGTTCACATTAATATTAATAATGAAATAAAAGCACTTTTTTCACATTGCATATGTACCATAATTATTATCTAGTAAAGGCTACGAAGGAGAGAGAGAGAGAGAGAGAGAGAGAGAGAGAGAGAGAGAGAGAGAGAGCTCATTTCAGTAGCTATGGTGAAAGTTAAATGAATTAAGGTTTGATTAAACTGAATATGAAATTGAAGCAAATGCTGATAGTTCTGGATGAAAATAAACTTTTTTTAATGGTGCTTCAACAATTAATCGAAAATCAGTGGAAGTATACCCTACTGTCTCTTACGCCGTACGCTCTCCGGCCTCAATGCAACCCATTACTAGCATCAGATTTGTATCCAGTGATTACAGTTGAACTGTTAAAATGAACTGTAAGTAGAAAGGGATAAACCATAAAGAGTATCATAATCTGTAACTCTGAACAATATTAAACAGGCGACACTAAAACCGACAAGTAAAGAGAGAGAGAGAGAGAGAGAGAGAGGAAGGGGATGCGAGAAAAGAATAGGTTTTGGTTCTTGTGATAAGAGACTTCCGGGATGGATGGTCTAAGCTGCTCTCCCCGGAAGGGGTTAGGGTAGGGGGTAGGGGGTTGGGGGGAGTTAGGGTATTGGCAGGGAGAGGGCATATGGGCCTTGGTTCTGAGATTTACATGTTCGTGAGCTACACATTGGAACCCTTCCCACCTCCCGATACCCTTCTGCCCCTAGAATCTCTACCCCACCCCCCTCTCTTTCTCTCATGGATGGAAGAAGAAGAAGAAGAAGGTAAGGAGGAGGAGGAGGAGGAGGAGGAGAACTCTTAGCCCATCTTTGGAAGGAGGAGTTTGCCCCCGGGCCATGTTTGGTTGGCAGGTCTGTTGCTCAGTGTCTCTGGTGCGCCCCTTCTTTTCCATGTTTGCTCTTTAACAAATGGGCATCTTTTTTTCATATCTCTCTCTCTCTCTCTCTCTCTCTCTCTCTCTCTCTCTCTCTCTCTCTCTCTCAATTGCTATTGCCAGTCAGACTGATGTTTCATCTGGCAGATGCAAAAATGATAATATATAAGACACTTCATTTTAACTCTATATTCCCTCCAGTCGCCGCCAATTGAATTGTTCTCACATATCTTGAGATTTGTTTCTTCATTGTCTTTTCCGGCACTTCTCATTTGCCCTCTGCTTCTCATCCGGAAAAAAGGAATAGAAAAAATGCAAGAAAAAGAAGAAACAATGCCCTGTAAGAATCGTTCCGCTGACAAAACAAGAATTTTTCCGTTCGCCGTTATTGAACGAGAACAGTAATTAAATTATTCATATATCTAGAATTAAATTATTCATATATTTAAGAGTGACATACTTTAATTTATTCCCGCGTATTTAAACGTATCCTATACTCTTCAACAGCATTTTAACGCCTATAGTATTGTGCTAGACCGCTCATATTGCGATGTCTTCAATACACATCAATCACCTTATTCCCCCATAAACATTTCAACAATAATTTTACTCACCTCGTAAACGTTTCTCTGATGATTTTTTCCCCATTCACAAGGTATATTTTTCATTCAAACTTTCAAAAGGACGATTTCTAAAGCTATATCCATTCACACCAAAAATACATGCTTTCTCTTGACCTCTGAATGACATTCCCAGTCGACCTTGTAAAACACGTCAGGTCACCTCTTTCTATCTGGAGAACTCGGTAATCTCCACAGTAGCACGGATCAGCGACTCTCTCATTCTCTCTCTCTACTTTCTCTGATCTTTCCCCGCCATGCTATGGAATTCCCTACCCGCTTCTGTTTTCCTGACGCCTACCACCTTCCTTCCGTTAAAAGGGGGGGGGGGGGGTGGCTGGGTTGGGCTGCTAAATAATTAGTCCCAATGAACGCTGAATGACGAATTTTTTAATAATTCATAACAAATAGTAATGTAATGAACCTCGTTCAAAATATGCACTACAAAATTGATTTTCCAATAAAAATATAAATTAATAAAAAAAAAATCACATTGGAAGACTATAGTACGAATGCGTATATATATTACACACATTCATATATATATATATATCATATATTATATATATATATATATATATATAATATATATATATATATATATATATACACACACACACATACACATATATATATATATATATATATATATATATATATATATATAGATAGATAGAGATAGATAGATGTGTGTATAATATATATATGTATATATGCGTTTTTTAGTCGCCAACGTAAGAAAACAGTAGAGATTAGGAAATGCATATATATCTAAGACGTATAATCTGAACCAATTCCATACGCCTACAAAGAAATAATATCGTACACCTATGTAAGAAATGTTTCATTACGGAGATGGCCTCATTACGATATTTAAACATGTGTCGATGAAATATTTAATTTTTGCAAACACACGCTAAAATAAAATAAAAAAAATAGGGATAAAAGATAAACAGTAAAAATTGGAAATTTGACGAATAAAATAAAACTGATACTAGATAGTTAAATGCAAAAAGGAGTGAACTAGACAGTTGCTAATAAAAAAAAAAGCCACTTGAAGAATTAAGCACAAGAAATCACACACAACCGACAACAAAACACGACCACAAAAAATAATTTAAAAAAATATAATGGTAACACTGAAAAATAATTAAAGACAAATAAGAGGGCATAATGAGACGCAGACGAAGTTCGGAAAAACTAAAAGGTCATACTTAAAGAACCACGAAAGACGGACAGACAAACACAAAAAATAAATAAAAAAACATAGAAGAAGCAGCTATTAATTATCTCGGTCTCGAGTTAATATTTTACTCAGCCCGACAGATGAAGACAGCCCGACTTTAGAACATACTTTTTGCCCCATGTTTTTTTATCTGTCTTTTTTTTTTTTTTCTTTTCTGGCCGACGGTGTGTTGTTTGTGTGCGTATGTGTGTATGTGTGTGTATGTGTTGTCAGGGTGTCAGCGTTTGTAACTCGGTGGTTTGTGGCGGCCGCAGGGGGTCGCCCAGATGCTGTCATACGGGACGCCCATGCACGCCCACGGGCCCTCTTTAAAGGTACTGATGAAGGCGTGGGTTGACTGGTTCGTTGGTTGCTCTGGCTGGGTTTGTAATGACTAATTCGCGTAACAGGCTGCAGGTGCTGTAAGCATATTATATATATATATATATATATATATATATATATATATATATATATATATATATATATATATATATATATCAGGCTGAAGGTGCTGTAAAACCTAAAAAATATATTATATATAAAAATTGGATTAAATATATAAATTTATATATTTTTATATATATTTTTATATATATAAATATATATTTATATATATATTTATATTATATTATAATGAATATATACACACACACACACATATATATATATATATATATATATATATATATATATATATATATATATATATATGTGTGTGTGTGTGCGTGTGTGTGCGTGCGCGCGCTCGCGTAGAGAGAGAGAGAGAGAGAGAGAGAGAGAAATAATAATAATAAAAAGATTACCTGAAAGTAGTACTTATTACGTCTATACAAAAATTATAGTTTTTATTTGGAAAAATAAAAATAATTGTACATATTAATATATAGATATATATATATATAATATATAATAGTATAGATATATATATATTATATGTATATATATATATATATATATATATATATATATATATATATATAGATATATATATATATATATATATATATTATATATATGTATATATATGTGTGTGTGTGTGTTTGTTTGTGCGTAATAATATTATGGTCAATTGTAAAAGGGAAAAATATGCGAACAAGATATTATCTGCAGAGCAATGTTGACTTTACATTAAGAGAGAGAGAGAGAGAGAGAGAGAGAGAGAGAGAGAGAGAGAGAGTCAGTCACAAATCTCTCCATACTCCCACATTCCCATAACCTGCCCACATCCACACCCACACTGGCCCATTACGTGGAATTTTGCGAGCAACTCTGTCGCTTTGAATTATGTCTGCCTCCCTGTCTTATTTTCTCCAAACGGTTGGTACCGACGGGTTTATAGCACCAGAGAGAGAGAGAGAGAGAGAGAGAGAGAGAGAGAGAGAGAGAGAGAGAGAGAGAGAGAGAGAGAGTAAATCTATCAAAAAAGCTAATTAACATAACTGGTGAAAGAGAGAGAGGAGAGGGAGAGTTAAAGTAAATCATGTCAAAAAGCTAATTAACATATTTGGAGAGAGAGAGAGAGAGAGAGAGAGAGAGAGAGAGAGAGAGAGAGAGAGAGAGAGAGAGAGAGAGAGAAATTCATGTCAAAAGAGCTAATTAACATATCCGGAGAGAGAGTTAATGTCAAGAGATCTAATTAAACACACAGAGAGAGAGAGAGAGAGAGAGAGAGAGAGAGAGATAGTAAATGATGTCAAGAAAGCTAAGTAACACATACGACAGAGAGAGAGAGAGAGAGAGAAGAGAGAGAGAGAGAGAGAAAGCGGTACTTAACGTATAAGGAGTCCATGCTTTACGGAATGGAAAAATGAATTTACAGAAAAAAATAAATAAAATAAAACACATCAAAAGAAACATCCCAAATCGTGATTAGCAATTCCCAACACAGGTCAAGGTCAGGTCAGAAACGAGCCCTGTGACACCTTCGAAACTACAAAATAAATGTCATCTGGTCCATTTCTTCAATGAAAAAAAAAAGGACTCCAAGTCAGGTACTGCTGCCCTTATTCAAACCTGGTTACATTATGTGAGTTGCAAAAATGTCTGGGAACATTGAGGAATAAAGTAAGCTTCAATGCTCAGTTTTACAGTAACATCTTGCATCTAAAATAACTAAGATTGTCCGCTACACCTAGCTTCTTATGTAAGCTTTACAACAACATCTAGCCTCTTATGTAAGCTTTACAACAACATCTTGCCTCTAAACTTAGCTTTACTGCAACATCTTGCCTCTAAACTAAGCTTTACAGCAAAACCTTGCCTCTAAACTAAGCTTTACATCATCATCATACATCTAAAGTAAGCTTTACAGCAACATCTTGCCTCTAAACTAAGCTTTACAGCAAAACCTTGCCTCTAAACTAAGCTTTACATCATCATCATACATCTAAACTAAGCTTTACAGCAAAACCTTGCCTCTAAACTAAGCTTTACAGCAAAACCTTGCCTCTAAACTAAGCTTTACAGCAACATCTTGCCTCTAAACTAAGTTTTACTGCAACACCTTGCATCTAAACTAAGCTTGACAATTATCTAAGCTTTAAACTACATTCAAAGTCTCCTCAGGTAAGCTTTTTCAGCTTACAATCTTAGTCTTCCCCAAAGTAAGGCTTTATAGCTAAACATTAAAGCCCTCTCAAAGTAAAAATTTACAGCTATATCTAGCCTCTTAAGTAAGCTTTACAGCTACAACTAGCCTCTAATGTAAGCATTGCAGCTACATCAGACTTCCCTCTAAAGTTTTGCAACTTACAAACAAATGTAAGTAAGAAAATACAAGCTAGCCCTCAAAAATCGTTCGGAAATGCGCGAATAATTCTCGCCAAATAGAACCTGACGAATCACCAGCCGTTAAAGAGGTCGTACATTGCATAATTACCGCTAATCAGGGCACACTTAGAGGGGGGCTGTTTCTGCAAGTGCCCTGTAATTAAGCGTGTTTGCCTTATTCGCGTAAATCTTACGGCAATAACTCGGAAGTGTAATGGCTTTTAGCACATGGGAGAAAGTCTTTGTTATAAACTTGGTATGAATAATAATAATAATAGTAGTAGTAATAATAGTAGTAGTAATAATAATAATAATAATAATAATAATAATAATAATAATAATAATAATAATATTATTATTGTTAAAAAGGATGGCAGAATTAACAGCGGAGTTTTGATTTTATATAGTTGTTTTTTCTATTTTCCTTACAATTCGCTTCTCAGGCTCAGCGATGTTTCTGAGTAACTGGCCAATATTCATATTGGGAATTTTCAAAAATTATAAATGCTGAAGGAATCTTTTATTAGAACAAGATATCAGGTCCAGGTCAAGCAGGGGTCGTCGTCAGTGCTGGTATTATTCCGTAGGCGTAGTCCAGTTCGGGCCGGGTCGTCTTACTGCTTACTGCTCCTCCTGGAATGACACACACAGTGAGTTGGAGCGCGCCGCCCAGGTCCTCGTCGACAACGGACACACCCAATCGTGCTGTTGATGAGTCAATAAGGAAAGGTATGGAAGCCTGGTACCACCGGGAACCCCGCCCCGACGTTGCAGAGCCCATCAAGCTTTTCTACAAGGGGCACTTCCACCGGAGGTACAAAGGAGGGGACGAACAAGCCCTCAAAAAGATCATCGAGGAAAACGTCAGCCCCACCGACCCAGACAGAAATATTAAGATGATTCATATATTATAAAAACGAAGAAGACGAGCAGCCTGGTGATGAGAAACAATCCTTCGGCGCCACTGCAGGATCCCTTGAAGAAGACGAGTGTGGTCTACCGTTACACATGCCCCGTCCGAGGATGCCTCGGCAAATACGTCGGTATGACCTCCATGCGTTTCTCCAAGCGAATCTCCTGCCACGCCCAAGAAGGAGCCATATTCAACCACGCCAGGACTGCTCATAACACACGGATAAGAAGAAATGATATTATCCCTAATATCACCATAATCCGAATCAAACAACGGATCCCCGACGTCTGCGCCTCCTAGAAGCCCTCCATATAGGCAAGGAGAAACCAAACTTGAATATCACTCAAGGAACGTTTCTCCTTCCACCGCCGCCGGAGAGCAGCGAGCGACCCCCCGACGATGCCAGATAATCAGGAACACAGGATGATACGATTCCTGCTGCAGACGGAATTCCTGACGTTCATCCCCAGGCACGCTACTGTGGCGCTCGCACGAGAGAATCTCCGAGACCTTCGAGGCGAGATCCACGGCTTCGTCCAAGACCGGCCAACCAATGAGAATGCAAACTCTAGGTCCGAGCGCTATAAATAAAAAGTCCGTTCCGCAAACTATCTTGCTACAGTCACTTCAACCGACTCGTCAGAAGATGACCTAACGAGAAGGTCGAAACGTCACGTGATACCAGCTATACCAGCACCAATACCAGCCCTTAAAACCTAAGACGACCCCGGCCCGAACTGGACTACGCCTACGGAATAATACCAGCACTGACGACGACCCCTGCTTGACCTGGACCTGATATCTTGTTCTAATAAAAGATTCCTTCAGCATTTATAATTTTTGAAAATTCCCAATATGATATTGGCCAGTTACTCAGAAACATCGCTGAGCCTGAGAAGCGAATTGTAAGGAAAATAGAAAAAAAAACAATATATAAAATCAACTCGCTTAATTCTGCCATCCTTTTTAACAGCATTTGCCTAAAAGAGGGTCTTCTACCAATATTATTATAATGAAACCACAGTCTTCCATCAATGATAATTCCAAGAACAAAAATAATCAGTAAATTTAATTAAATCAATACACTACCATCTACACAACAACAACAACAACTACAACAACATTAAAATAATAATAATAATAATAATAATAATACACCCATCTAACAAACCGAGACAGTGAAACAAGAAGCTGGGTCAAGTTAGGCAAAAAATATTTATAAAAAAACAGCAACAACAATAACAACAACAACAACAACGTGTAAACAAAGGCGCCGGGACGATAGCAGCGTAATACCCTGCCAACTCTTGTAAGGCGACCGTGTCATTAATAACGGCCAGACGTCGACCTGCTATTACGAGGTCTCACACAAAGGCCGATGCAGGGTTAAGGAGGGAAAGGGGACCTTGGAAGAAAGGAGAGAGAGAGAGTTAATGTAAAATCTATCTAAAAATCTAATAAACATACTTGGAGAAAGAGATAGAGAGAGAGTTAAACGTAAATGATGTCAAGAAAGCTAACTTGAGAGAGAGAGAGAGAGAGATTGTGATAAACTTACGAACTTTCTCATAACATTTTGGTGCAATCATGCAAAATGCATCTTAAAAATTACGGGGGAAAAATTTTCGATCTGGTTGATAGGCTAATCCAAGAGAATAGAATTGCAGAGTCCCTGTCAATATCTTCCATTATCAATGATAACTTTATTAAATAATAATAGCTATCACAGCTACGAGTGAAGAAAGCTTTAATTATTATGTGAATTAAACATATTTTTTTCACGTTGGAAGCATAAAACATATTTTTTTTTATTTCGTGACAGTGGCAACAAATACAAACAATTAAATATGTATTACATTACAAATGACTGTGTATATATATATAATAACGGACGAACAAATTACTCACACACACACACAAACACAAACACATTCACGCACATTACCGCGAGCCTACAATCTAAGCTCGTTGTTAGGCAAACGAACAAACACTAAAAAAAAAAACCATTCTTCTTCTTCCACCAAACAAAAGAGACAAAGAGCAACAAAGTGAGGAGAGAGAGAGAGAGAGAGAGAGAGAGAGAGAGAGAGAGAGCTTCTCCTGCGAAGTGAGCAGCAGGAAGGAGAGAGGGCGCCCTTCTAGGGAGCTTTCTCCTTCATCCGCCGCTCCATAGGCCGTGTCTATGGGTGGGGCAGGGGCTAGCTAAGGGATGGGGGTTGAGTCATGTGCTAGGGGAGAGAGAGGGGAAGGGGTACGTTGGGGAAAGGTAAGGGCACAGAGGGGTATTCACGGTCGACTGGAGAATGAAGCGCCTTCACACCGCGGAAACTTCTGCATAATACAATGGTGCAACCCGGTCGTATCTCTCTCTCTCTCCCTCTCTCTCTCTTTATGTGTGGTTAATTTGCTTTGAAAGTAACTGTATGGTAACAATTTGCTTCGCTCGCTCTCTCTCTGTTCAGCACGTTATGCTCAGAGAGAGAGAGAGAGAATGTTAATATCTGGGAATTCAAGATTCTCTAATTAAAAAAATAATAATAAAGGAGTTTAAAAACCCAACTTGATCCGCTAGCATTTTGACGCTTATAACCAACCATACAAAGCCGAAGGGATACCCCAAATGCGCCATGCCATACCCAGTATCGGCAGGAACTCCTCCCTCACGTGGACAAGACGTTCAAGCAACTGCATTACTGTTAAAACATAAGTTGTAATGAAATCGTGCACCGCTATCGTGTTAAAATAGAGTTGCTTTTACATGCCTGTATCGAAATTGAGTGATACTTGTCAATATACTATGATGCGGCTTTCTAGAAACTGAATTACGGTTAAGACAACGTATCGGTGAAATCGCGCATTGCTGCCGTTTCATTAAAATTACATTAATTAAAATTACATGCACGTTTAATTAAAATTACATGCCCGTTTTAATACTGTTACCATTACATGCCCGTTTCCAAACTGAGTCGTACCTGCCACTGCACCATTATGACAGCGCTAAACTTTACTAGAAATGTTGTTGTAAGGAGTGTTTGCTGTTTGGATCTTTTACTGAAAATCAACTTGACTTTACTACCATTAACTTGAATTTTGCTTAAACAGACATACTATCGTATGGTTTTACCTAAATTAAACGTCACAATTTGATCGAAACTACTGCGCTACTGTCACAAGATTTGTGCTTGTTTCAAGTGTTCCTGCTCTTGAAATAGAGAAAACAACAGAGAGAACAATTATAATATAGAAGCAAAAGCAGTAAACATAGAAGTTATAATAATAATAATATGACAAGCAACAAACTAAAATCAAGCCAAATTTGCGCTCAAACTGGAAAAAAAATTTTTTTAAACAACAATAAACTAGAAACAACACAACAATGCAAATAAGACTTGTGGTTTGGGTACATCAGCAAGCAGAGCGAAACAATCAACAGGCAAAACGGAACTAATACAAATCAAGTATAATTAAAGAACAACAACGAAAACAATATATAATTAACAAGAGAACAAAAAGAGGAATACCAAACAAGGACAGCAACCAAAAAAAAAAAAAACAAGACCACCAAAAAGCAAAGAATAATTAAAAACTAGAAAAGCAACAGCGACAACAATCATGAACCAAAGTCAAAATGTCCACACAACAGCAAACAACAAACAACAATAAAGGAGAACCAACAACAAGAACGGGAACAATAACAATCGCACAGAAACGACCTTCTGAGGAGCAACTCCCCCCCCCCCTCCCCCTCCCCCGCCCCCCCTTCCATCCCTTATAAGCAAAGGGCCCATATAAACTTGTCGGAACGAGCCATTGAAGGCCATTCCAATCATCAACTAGCAGAAGGGTAGCTTAACCCTTCCAAATACGGAGACAGCCATGATTCACCAACCAGTATGCCATAAGGCCTTTTCTTCTCTCTCTCTCTCTCTCACTCTCTCTCTCTCTCTCTCTCTCTCTCTCTCTCTTGTGCGAGATTCAACACGTTTCACATGGCTGTTTTCGGCGCAACTTGTGTGCGTTCTATTGGACTTTTTATTTTAATTTTTTTTTTGCTACGAAATATACTACATGGGCGCGTTCTATACTAAAATAGTTACAGAGGTTATACTTGCTACGAGCTATATATACGCATGAAAGCGTCCTGTTACAAGTTAGCTGCCACGAAATACATATGTTGGTGCGTTCTATTAAAAGGTACTTGCTGTGATATAATATATATATATATATATATACTATATAATATAATATATATCTATATATACTATTATATAATATAATATCATATATATACATATATAATATATTATATTATATATATGGTGGGTTCTACTGGAAGTTACGTACTACGAAGATATATATGGGAGCGTTTTATTAGAAGTTGCTTGCTACGTAATGTATACTGGGGCGTTTTTTTTTTTTTTTTTTTTTTGGGAAGCTAATTTGCTAAGAAACATCTATGGGCGCGTTTTATTGGAAGTTACATGATGAGAAACATACACAAGGGGGCATTCTATTACGGTGTTACTTCTATATTATAAAATATATTATTCATTCTAACCGATGTCTATACGGATACAACATATGTATACATACAGATACATGCATATTACTTATTATAATCAGGAGTAGAAGTACTACAAGAGAGAGAGAGAGAGAGAGAGAGAGAGAGAGAGAGAGAGAGAGAGAGAGAGATTCTGCAAAAGGCATATTACCTATTATTATTACCAGTAGCATTTGTATAGAGTACATTTGCTAAAGACGAGAACAATTGAGAGAGAGAGAGAGAGAGAGAGAGAGAGAGAGAGAGAGAGAGAGAGAGAGAGATGATAAGTATCTTGTTTCCCCATTCATCACAGTCTCGCGTTCCATTTATTCGCAAAAACACTCTGGGGACCCGTAGCCGAATACCAGGGTTTTGTTAACAAGTGTATAAATATGACTTAACGAGGGGAAAAAAAAACCATAAGGAGGAGGTGGAGCAAAAAACACACACAAAAAAAAACACACACACACACAAAAGGGTTCTTCTGTCGGTAATCATCGGCACGCGACGTGAAAAAGGAGGATTTTATTTGTTTGTTCGACTTTTTTTTGTTTCCTTTCGAAATTACGGTTTATTTGTCTTACGAGTGTTTGTGTTTGGGCTGGTCGGGTCGGTCACGGCGCGTAATTCCGATGGCGGTGCCGTTATTCGGATGTTATTTGTACAAGGCAGTAATTTTAGTATCGTAATGCATACAAGGACTGTAGTTTTTTTTATCGTAATTATTAAAGCTTGGTTTCCCGTTCGACTGTTTGACCGCTGCGGTTAAGGTTTGTCGTCTCAATTAATCTATCTTTTCCTTGATATTGATTCGCAACAAACTTCACTCTTAGCGGTTAAGTTCAAAGTGTATGAAAGAAGACTTCATAAACCTGGTCATTTCTGTATTTACCTTGACTTCCTCTTACTTTTTCCTAATGGTCACATCTCCATCGGAAACCTCAATTTCAAGTCAATTACCCCTGTGGACTTGTTCCTTATGAATAGGGTTCATCTACTGAATAATAATAATGATAATATTAACAGGTCAAAGGTCGAATAGGCATTTTCCACCAAACGAACCAATGTATTTCACAATCCTAATTTTACTTAACAGCAAAATCGCAATTCTTTTTTCCTAACAAGAACGGTTGCTTGTGAGCTCGTTATTATTCTAATTCGAAATACAAATTCATCTCCTCTGTTAATATATATTATTATATCGTTATGCTTTTGCGTCAAAATATACTAAGCACACTTTGCATATATCCGATAATTACGATACGACAAGAAGTACAAAAGATGAAATGTTCTAACGTTGTTCTGGCCAATACAGATGTGCTTGTATCTCTCTCTCTCTCTCTCTCTCTCTCTCTCTCTCTCTCTCTCTCTCTCTCTCTCTCAAGTGGGGTTTACCCCCCATCATCCACTTGTTATGGAATCAACACATACGTGAAGACGAATCTTGTTGCAACGGGAAAATCCGTTTGCAAACAATATCCACTAAGAGGAAGCTTCAGGAACAAGGGAAGCGCTGTACCAGCTTCTCCGAGAGAGAGAGAGAGGAGAGAGAGAGAGAGAGAGAGAGAGGAGAATCACATCATCTCCGAGAATGAACGTAATTTTTTAAAATGTCAAAAGAACCACGTCAAGAATCCGAGAGAAAAAAAAATAGAAAGAATGCTTGAGAAGGATAAAAAGAAACAGAGAAATATGAAGAGGGAAGAAGAATATGAAGAAGGATAAAAAGAAACAGAAATAAGCAGAGGGAGGAAGGAAAAAGAAACAAAAAACAAATAAAAGAGGAAACAAGAACCCATCTCCCACGAAAAAGGAAATGCTGTACTTATAAGAATGAGCCGCAAGATGTTGCGGATTAGGGAGATAAATCTGCGTTGCCTCCGATCCCCAATGGATTCTGAGGCCTGGGTGGGGGTGGGGGGTGGGAGGGATGGAGGAGAGGATGGGAAAAGGATTGGGGAGGAGGAGGAGGAAGAGGAAGAGGAGGAAAAAAATCACGGAGATGCGAAAAGTCGTGGGAAGACGGTGGAAGGGGGAGTAGTAAAATGCACTGATTACAGCCTGAGGAGAAAATGATGCTGATTATGGCTTGAGTGGGGATATACTGGTAGTGAGTAGAAAGGGGAGGTTAGATAGAAGAGGAGGAAATATTGTGCTAAGCGAGAGAGGGAAGACGAATTGGGAAATAAGAGCTGAGGGAAATGGAGCGATCTTATGATGTAACAGAAGGAAGAAAATATTCTGTGGTTACGATATACGTAGGAGGGGATTATTCCGATCTTATGACATACGTAGGAGGGAAATATTACTATCTTAAGACAAAGTAGGAGTGAAACATTAACGATCTTATGACATAAGTAGCAGGGAATTATTCTGATCTTTTGACATAAGTAGGAAGGAAATATTACGATCTTATGACATAATTAGGAGGAAACTATTACGATCTTATGACATAAGTAGGAGGGAATTATTCCGCTCTTATGACATAAGAAGGAGGGAAACATTAACATCTTATGACATAAATAGGAGTGAAACATTACGATGTTACGACATAAGTACGAGGGAAATTATACCGATCTCACGACAAAAGCAGAAGAAAAATATGCCGATCTTATGAAATAAATATATCGAAAATATGCTGATGTTATAACAATTAGTATGAAAGTATTGCGATATTAGGATTATTGCGATAAACAAAAAACTAAGAGCACAAAATGAGAGTGGAAGGAGGAAAAAGGAAATATAGTATAAATAAGGCAAAGGAAAATATAGCACAAATAAGGCAAAGGAAAATATAGTATAAATAAAGCAAAGGAAAATATAGCACAAATAAGGCAAAGGAAAATATAGTATAAATAAGGCAAAGAAAAATATAGCACAAATAAGGCAAAGGAAAATATAGTAGAAATAAGGCAAAGGAAAATATAGTATAAATAAAGCAAAGGAAACTAGCACAAATAAGGGAAAGGCAGATAAGGAGAAACAGGAAGACGAGGAGCAGCAGAAGGAAGACTCCCACCAGAGTGCCTCCCCCACATCAGGAAGGAGGAGCACCGTGGCGGCAGCTCCTCCACGTAAGAATACAAATGGGCTCCTTGACTACACGCGCGCTCCATTGAAATCACACACACACACACACACACACTTCTCTTTTCCCTGTAGTTCCACTAACAAACTGCTGATCTTACCCTCACATGACTCCTTTACAGAAGAAAGTGAGAGGGGTAAATATAAATAAGGAGCTCTCTCTCTCTCTCTCTCTCTCTCTCTCTCTCTCTCTCTCTTCTCTCTCTCTCGGATGGATTTGAATGCAGAGGAAAAGATGGTGAAATTAGGTTGGCTACATTATCAATGAAATGTCGTATATGCAAAGATAATCTGATATTTGCGTGTCGTAACGACTACAATAATCTTTTCAAGTTGAAATAGTCGGTCAAACGCTTTATAAAGTAAAAGAGCCAAATACATAGAATTTCAATAAAGGCGTTTTTGTTGATGTTTTATCCTTAAAACTTGACTTTGGGTAAGTGTTCTATTACCGATACGCCGAGACTATTAAGACGTTTTTCTTGCCTTTGACCGACCTTGATTTTGAAAAAAAAAAAAAAAAAAAAAGTCAAGTCTTGGCCCATTTTCTTAAATATTTAAGTCGACCTAAATTGCCAATTCAATCGGCGTTCTGATAGGAAACTGTCTTTGTTAACAGGCAACTGGCTGGCCAAAGAAGCAAAAGCAATAATATTTTCTTTATAACAAATAACTTCAGCTTTACTCTTGAAATAACAGATCTGAAGCTTGCATCAGAAACCCGAGATATGATGGCAGTTTTAGATGCGCCGAGGCCGTAACCAGGCCCCTTTCCCCAATCAGGGCTTGAGCCTGGCTTTAATGTACGAAAAGGTGGTGTATTTTCAACATGATCTTCACATTCTGTTACAACGTTAATTGTTGGTCCCTACACCCATTGGGAGACAACCACCTATACCCAAGCTACCCCACCCCTCCATCCCAACCTCCATCCATCCCCTACCCCAATCTCCAGTGGCGATAACGATCTATCAGCTATGCCCCGAAATCATTAACATAATATTCTTACGTTTCACATTCTCTCTCTCTCTCTCTCTCTCTCTCTCAAGGCGAACTAGAGTGTACGGATTCCAGACACATATCGTTTCTGTGAGTCCAAATTCAGGCTACGTTCTGTTTACATGAAAGCCTCGACACTGAGAGAGAGAGAGAGAGAGAGAGAGAAATCATTCTTATTAACTCCAAACTCTAAAGTGAATTAAACTAGAATGATGATAGGAACACCCCTAGCAGAGACACACTGTCAACATATATACGCACGAACAAACAGACATCCAACGGCACGAAATAATTGTCCGATCAGTGTATAAAGTTGAACATATATATATATATATATATCTATATATATATATATATATATATAATATATATATATGTGTGTGTGTGTGTGTGTGTGTGTGTGTGTGGTGTGGGTGTGTGTGTGTGTATTCATTTATTTATTTATTTATATGTATATACAATATATGTATTCATATATTTATTATATACATATAAATGACAAATTATATATATAAATATATATATACAGAATAATTATGCATATATATAATCTATAAGCACATACATACATACATACTAAATACATACATCATACATACATAAATACACATACATATATATATATATATTATATATATATAATATATCACATATATCATCTATTACACTTCACTTTTGTCAGCGCGTGCACGCTCTCGTAGGATGCCCGCTTATACGCGAGTGCACCAACGCACGGTCGCCTGAACGAGAGAAAATCCCCATTGCATGAGGCTGGGGCCGCAATTACCAGGTTATTAACCGGTTACGTCGATTCGACCCATTAAAACACTTCATGTACGAGACATTACAAAAACGTTATTACCGACCGCAATTACAGCAATTACGGGTTGATTATCCACCCCGATAGGCCTAATGCCCCAGGAGCTGAGCTGTCTTCAAATGGGCATTTAAAAGAATCGTGAGAGAGAGAGAGGAGAGAGAGAGAGAGAGAGAGAGAGAGTTAATAAAATCTAAAAAACAACACATTTATTTATGTATGAACTTGGAGAGAGAGAGAGAGAGAGAGAGAGAGAGAGAGAGAGAGAGAGAGAGAGAGAGAGAAATACAATTAAAAAAACAACACAAAACGACAAATCTTCATGCACTACCTGAGAGAGAGAGAGAGAGAGAGAGAGAGAGAGAGAGAGAGAGAGAGAGAGAACGTTACAATTAAAATGCAACAAAATTTAATGCACTGGCGTTTCGTATAAATTAAACATTTCATGTATAATACACTATTCAGAAACATTACAAAAGATAAAAAAATAAAATCATATGAAAAATGTATATACCACGGACGGAGAGAACTGAGCCAGGCACATTATTAATACGGCATTAATTACATATGACGGGCAGAGCATTACACACACTAGACTTTTATAAATTACTACTACTACTATTATTTTTATGAACTCTCAACAATAACGTACTAATTAAAGCGCCATTGACTCGTCGTATACTCACTGACAGTTACATGTATCTCATCGACTGTGCCGATTCCAACGATACTGTACCTGGAATGAAAAAAAAACATATTTCGTTAATTACCAGCTTCTTTTTCATGATTCATTGTGCTGCTTGTCTATCTATCTATCTATCCCTACATTTATATACATACAAATATATTATTGTAATATATATATAATATTTATATATATATATTATATTATATATATACTTTATATATATATATATGTATATATGTACAATATATATAAATATATTATATATATACACATGTATTGGTGTATTTGTTACTATATCCACTATGTCGCCTTAATAATAATAATATTGTTTATAATAATATTAATAATAATTTTTTCTTCGTTAATAATAAAAATAAAACATAAAAATTCTAAATAATAATAATAATAATAATAATACTATTAGTAATAATAATTTATCTTCGTAAATAATACAAAAACAAATTCTAAGTAAACATATGGATATTGCATAGAATTCTAAAAAGCTTCCAGTAGGTGATAAAAGGAAAAATTATAATCGTCAGAAAAACAAAATGTTTGCTTGTTAAACAAATGACATGATAAGAGAATATCCATTTAATTTTTGGAACGATTAAAATCATTAGATATTTAGGTAAACTTTGTGAAAGATGAGTTCCTCTCTTTTTTACTGATTTTATTCTGATTTATGCTATGTCTTATTAATTTCTGATCTTTCTGTCTATATATCACCATTCCTCTATGCCAGGTTTATCCTAACGTCTGCTCTCTCTCTCTCTCTCTCTCTCTCTCTCTCTCTCTCTCTCTCTCTCTCTCTCTCTCTCTCTCTCTCTCTCTCTCTCTCCGATCTTTTAAGAAAAATGGAAGCAACAGTTCCACTGAAGGCAGAAACAATAACAAAACAGAGAGAGAGCTGACTAAATGAACTAAAGAAATGAAAAAAAAGAAAGACAGAATCAGCATATCAGAGAAAAAAGAGAAACCCAAGAGATGAGATAAAAACAAACGCAAAAGTGGAGCTGATGAGAAGCAAATAAAAAGTTAAGGAAAACACGGTGCACGAACGAGATCCTGAAGAAACTGAAGGAGAAGGAGAATTGAAAAGAATGCTTTTCTTTCTCTTCCGATGAATGAAAGATGTCTGAGTAACATAAAGGAAAGACCGAGAAGAGTAACAAAGGCAAGAGAAACATAAAATATAGAACTAAAATAAAATAAAATATATTCATGAATGTAAAAATAAAAAAAAAACCTTCAGTAACTGGTACACATTTGAAAATTATTTTGATAGAGGATAATAAAGGTTATGCTTCAGCCAACGAAAACCATTCAAATACAATGTCCTAATCATTTACATTAACACATAAATAAATTACATACATAAGAGTGTATTCTTACAATTATATAAAATATAAAACCTAGCGCTTAAGATAATTCAAGAATAAAAGAAAAAAGTATTCAGCAAATAAAAAAAAAAAAAAGAGATCGGAAATCACCTATCTCCCACAAAAAAAACATTAATCAAGAAAATAAGCAAATATAAAAGAAAAACTCGAAGCTCATTCATAATAAAAAAAAAAAAAACAAACAAACCTCCCGTCTCTTGACCGGGCATTCCTAAAGAGTGCCAGAGCAAATGATTAAGATAAATGCCACAACAGGTTAACAGTGGCGCTCCTGTGTGGCCCCAGGTAGCCTTCCCCGTGAAGTGCATGAGACGGGGAGGTGAGCCTTGGGTCAAAAGAGGTCGAGGTCAGCCTTGGGTCAAGAAGAGGTTATCGCGAGAGGGCGAGGGAGTCGCAGCACTGCCCGAATCGAAGGGCGTGGGTATTGGTTAGGTGGTAGGTATGAAATATGTCTCAAATGGATGGGCATGGTAATTTATTAAGAAAGGGGTGGTAATAATGAGAGTAAATCCTAAATGGATGGGTATGGGTATTTATTAGTTAGGGAAAATGTACGAAATATTAAGAAATTAAGTTTTATTTGTAATGGTAATGGGTATTTATTGGGTGGGGGAAAAGTATGGGCATGAGTATTTATAAAAGTGAGGGTGGCAGTAGTAAAGAGCATATATACCCCAAATGAATGAACATGGGTATTTATTAGGCGGGGGCAGCAGTAGCACAAATTATACCCCAATTGAAATTGTTATAATAATTCACCAAGTTTCGGTATTTGTAATTGTAATGGACGTAGTACGTCGTAGCGGAGCATGACCCAAAGGAAAGGTCATTAACTTATTATTATTATTATTATTATTATTATTATTATTATTATTATTATTATTATTTTATTATTATTATTATTATTATTATTATTATTATTCAAAGAAACCTCATAATCACATGAGTTAATAAAATAAAATGGAAAAGTAAATCCACAGTAATATGTCTGATCTGTTATTTAAAATACAAAGCAGAGAGCTTTCGAAGACCTGCACGGTCCTCCTTGTCAATCTGAATACAAATTACTAACAGTGACCATACAAGAACTCTGTGTATTTTGACTAGTTTTACAAATAGCCTGTTTGATGATGTAGTTGGCTCTTCACGTTATCCCCTCGTTCTCCAACGGCAAACCAGCTAATCGCCTAGATCTTCGAAGTGGCGGTTCGTCTCTTGAATCGTTTGATGTGTTGTCCATAGCAGCTTGGGCGCCTGCAACTAGGGACACGGGATGGGTCTCTGTTACCTGAACGAAAGAAGATGAGGCAGCGGCAGTATCAGAGGTGGCTAGATTATTGGTGTTATTACCATGCAACCTATATCTGTTATAATCTCTGATAAACTGACAACAAATTATTTCATTTAAAATAAAATCTTCTTGCGTAAGGCTTTATTGCCTTCCTAGAGAGACCCCTGTTAATAATTGCTCCCCTTCAACTAACCTTCTAATACTGTATCCTTACTATTGAAAATTACTTTTGACTCGTTCCAATAAATGCGGTGATCGTCATTTAAACTATGAGAGACTAGTGCATTATTCTCAGCATGCAAATTATAAGCTCTTTTGTGTTCATTGATTCTGATTGGTAGTCCCCCCTCCCACTTTCTCCGTAATATTTCTTATCGCAATCCAGACAAGGTATTTCATAAACACCAATTTCTTTGTTAACAAAGCTTTGGTTGGAGTTGTTATTTTGCATGAGACAGCCTTTGAGTGTATTCTTATAGTTGAATACCAAGTTGACCTTTCCTTCACCTTTTTCAATTACTGTTTTTCTAATATTATGTAAGTTGGGATTAAATGGTAAGGTTAGATACTTTTTTGATTCTTTTTTTGTATTCATATTGACTTTTTATATAGAAAATCCTTTTGGCTTTAGTGAAGGCATTATTTATAAATAATGCCTTCACTAAAGCCAAAAGGATTTTCTATATAAAAAGTCAATATGAATACAAAAAAGAATCAAAAAAGTATCTAACCTTACCATTTAATCCCAACTTACATAATATTAGAAAAACAGTAAATGAAAAAGGTGAAGAAAAGGTCAACTTGGTATTCAACTATAAGAATACACTCAAAGGCTGTCTCATGCAAAATAACAACTCCAACCAAAGCTTTAACAAAGAAATTGGTGTTTATGAAATACCTTGTCTGGATTGCGATAAGAAATATTACGGAGAAAGTGGAGGGGACTACCAATCAGAATCAATGAACACAAAAGAGCTTATAATTTGCATGCTGAGAATAATGCACTAGTCTCTCATAGTTTAAAATGACGATCACCGCATTTATTGGAACGAGTCAAAAGTAATTTTCATAGTAAGGATACAGGTATTAGAAGGTTAGTTGGGAGGAGCAATTATTAACAGGGGTCTCTCTATGGAAGGCAATAAAGCCTTTACGCAAGAAGAATTTTATTTTAATGAAATAATTTGTTGTCAGTTTATCAGAGATTATAACAGATATAGGTTGCATGGTAATAACACCAATAATCTAGCCACCTCTGATACTGCCGCTGCCTCATCTTCTTTCGTTCAGGTAACAGAGACCCATCCCGTGTCCCTAGTTGCAGGCGCCCAAGCTGCTATGGACAACACATCAAACGATTCAATAGACGAACCGCCACTTCGAAGATCTAGGCGATTAGCTGGTTTGCCGTTGGAGAACGAGGGGATAACGTGAAGAGCCAACTACATCATCAAACAGGCTATTTGTAAACTAGTCAAAATACAGAGTTCTTGTATGGTCACTGTTAGTAATTGTATTCAGATTGACAAGGAGGGGGACCGTGCAGGTCTTCGAAAGCTCTCTGCTTTGTATTTTTAATAACAGTATCAGACATATTACTGTGGTGGATTTACTTTTCCATTATTATTATTATTATTATTATTATTATTATTATTATTATTATTATTATTATTCTTTCCCACTACAGGTTGACCATCGGTATATATCGCCGTTACGTCATTGGCTCCGTAAAAAGAAAGGAAAAAATGGTTTGTGACATCACAGTCCCTCTGACCTTGTCAGCTGGAACGGCATTGTGTTCACACGAGAACAAAAGAACATTTACGCAACCATTCACTCGTCAAAAATTCTCTCTCTCTCTCTCTCTCTCTCTCTCTCTCTCTCTCTCTCTCTCTCTCTCTCTCTCCATGGTTATTTTATTTATTCAAAAATTTTTTTTCCTTCAATCTTTTTCACGGCACATATACAATTTCTTGAGCATTTCATTTTTTTTTCGATAATAAAAATAATAATAATAATAATAATAATAATAATAATAATCATAATAATAATAATAATAATAATAATAATAATAATAAGATAATATAAGAATAAATCAACTTTTACGACCATCGAGTGTAATTCTCGAAGCCCAATTTACAAAAAAAAAAAAAAATTCTTTCATATTCGTCGATTTTCGCCAATTACCGGAGTTTTTCTTCGTCGGGTATTAGGATTAACGAATACCTGGCTCTCTCTCTCTCTCTCTCTCTCTCTCTCTCTCTCTCTCTCTCTCTCTCTTCATCCTTGAAAATAATGTCGTTACACTGTCACAATGAAGTATTTTCTAAGAATTAAAATGGTCGAGTGTTCGCTTACGCTTACATATAAATATTTTTTGGAATATCTGTTTTGAGTGAGAGAGAGAGAGAGAGAGAGAGAGAGAGAGAGAGAGAGAGAGAGAGAGAGAATGATAATTAGAAGAAAAAGATATATATCAACAAGGAAATGACAATTGCATGAAAATGAATGTTTTCAGGGTGAGAAGCTCTGGAAAACTAGTGTAAGAATCATACGAATATATAATTTTGTGTGTGTCATCATTTTAAAGTCTAGATCGATAAAGTTTTGCGATTCAAATTCCCTAACAGGATACGCGCGCACACTACACCACACAAAGGTCAAAAGAAACACACACAAAAAAAACACAGAGGCAAACCGAAACCGTCGTAAACAACTGGAGAATTCATTCAAAACACACCTTGGCTGAATGTGTAAATAAATACTCCACTACAACTGTCACTACTCGCCACACGCGCATTCGTACGGATAATTGTTATTCACTACGACGCTTATCGGGTTCGGCGAACAAAAAAAAGAAAAAAAAATGTTTTAGGACCGCAAAGTGGTCGTAAAGTTTGGCGAAAACGCCACAGAATACGTGTCTCTTGTTATTGTAATTACTGAGGGAAAAAATGGGAAAAAAATTGAGTCTTTCTCTTGTTAACATCATTATGAAGAGGGAAAAATGGATAAAAATGAAATATCAGTCGCTACCGTAATTATTGTGAGAAAGGAAATAAAAATGACATTTCCTATGATAATTACTGGAGAAAATATAATCGGAATCAAAATGTCAGTGGAATAGAATTAATAAATGAATTTTCAATGCTTCCATCATAATTACTGTGGGAAATTGAATAAAAATGAAATTCCTGTGATAATTCTTAGTGAAAATAAAACGACAATACAATTGCAGAAAGACTAAAAATATAAAATTTATATTTAAGAAACAAACTGGGTAATTTTTTACTTTTATTGTAAAAGTTAGTTTAGGCTATGCCATCTCACTGGGCTACCTGAAGCATCTACCTCCAAACCACTTTTGTGTGTTTTTTTTTTTTTACTTCATTGTTAATATACTTCCTACACGCACAAAAAAAAATTCTCCCCGTAAAGGATGCAGCCTACAGTTTGCCTTGCGTGGCATACTGTAAAAGTACTATATGTTCCTACATGTGCCGCTTCTTATGCCCCAGGTACGCTGCTTTCTGTCTTTTTACTATTCATCCACTCCCTTCGGTCCCCTGCACCCATCGCTGTCCAACTCCCTTAACTTTGCCGTGTTCTAAGTTCCGCCAGTCGAAAAACTTTATAATAATAATTTAATAATAATAATGGAGAAGCAAAGCCACAGTTATGAATGTGTAAATATATCTAAAGATAAATCTACAAAAAAAATAAATAAATAAACTAAAGCTGTCGGGAAACTTCGATTCCCATTTTAAGATTGAAAATGGAAATCGAACAGATTCCCGAAAGCTTGCTGTACAGATTTATTTCAAGATTCATGTTACTGCGAGCATATTTTTTAATAAAAATAATATCTGTTTCTTGCATATGAATCATTATCGCCGTTATAGAGAGACCCACGAAGGTTGAACTTTAACATGACACTTTCCAAAAAGCAAGTACTGACTACACTTTCCGTGAAATATCTTCATTCAAAATATGACCGCAACACCTAAAAACAACTTGATTAAAAAAACATATTATGGTACCCCCAAACAAAAAGTTGCAAATTAAATATAACAATATAATTATACCATCAACGCCTTCTACATTTTCAGCATTATTCCTCCAAGGAAATATCTTCATTCCAAAATGTGACCGCAACACCTAAAAACAACTTTATTGAAAAAAAAAATATTATGGTCCCGAGAAAAAAAAATACAAATTAAATATAAAAATCTAATTACCATTATCGCCCTCTGCTACTCGATTTTGTTAAAAAAAAAAAAAAAAGTTTCCTGTCAGTCAATATGGGTTACCCTGATGCTACTACTGACACGCCCTCTCCCCCCTTTTTTTTTTGTCTTTCTTCTTTTCCTCACTCACACTACCCTATTGGCTTCTTTGGCCAGTTTGTGATCACTGCTGCTTATTCCTGGCCAGTAAAGTTTGTTGCAAAGATTGCAGAGGTGATAAGTGAGGCACGATTGAGATGGTATGGGCGTGTGTTGAGGATGGATGACGAGGAGGGAGTGGAGAGGGCCTTGGAGGAGGAACCTGTTAGAGGAAGGAGATCGAGAGGGAGACAGAGAATGAGATGGCGAGGTAAAGTGAAGGAAGATATGGAGAGAAGAGCTAGAAGGCAGTGGAGAAGAAGGCGCATCAGGCCATCGCCATCTTGAATTGACAATTCAAGATGGCGTTGATCAGGCAACCGACCCCTTAATGTAGTAGGGATAACGGTGGGAAAGAAGAGTAGTGTGTGTTGCAGGTTCCCAGTGCAGAGACTTCTAAGTTTGTTTTAGATTCATATTTTTAAAGGAATGTTCAGGCAATCTCACATCCTGTTCACGCACCCTTGATAAATTGCTGAAAAAACAATCTAAGAATTATAAATAAAATCTAAATATGTAATCAAGATCATTATTTATTCCTCGGTAACAATAACAAATAAACAAAACAAAAAACATGAGACAAACAGCAAAGAAACAAATAGAGCAACAAAGCAACGCACTCAAACAGCAGCAGCAGCAACTACAAAAAGAAAAAAAATTGCTTTCCCACAGAACAAGATACAATAAACTATAGAAAATAATTTTCCCTTTTTTTTGAGTGATTTCACATAACAAACGGGGATGCGTCGTAGTGCGAAATATACAAGGACACGAGAGGCGTAACCCACAAATCGGGCGCTTGGCAAAAACCGACCTTAGGTATCAAAACCCACAGAGTCGAAAATTGCTTTTCGCGGTCGATTATTTCGCGGCATTTTGAACCCTCCTTCATATTTACGGCGCGAATTAAGAGTATTGTGTATTGTTTATCGCCCGGCCGATGTAATTTCTTTCGTGAATGATAACATACAGCGAAATGATGGCGTACACTGAACAACAACAATGTTGTTTTTCTTTTTTGTCTTTTTGGAAAGGGGCTTTCCATTAGAGTACAGGCACTCGATACTTTTGCCGTTATTAAAATGGATGTGTGTGTGTGTGAGTGCGCTTGTTCGAGAGAGAGAGAGAGAGAGAGAGACATTAAAAGGAAAGAGATGCTAGCTTCTGAAGAGAAACAGAAACCTGAGGAAATACAGTAAATATGAGAGAGAGAGAGAGAGAGAGAGAGAGAGAGAGAGAGAGAGAGAGAGAGAGAGACTGACGGATAAGAAAGGGAAAGCAGAGGAAAGGTAGCAGTCATAAAGACGGTATGAGAGAGAGAGAGAGAGAGAGAGAGAGAGAGAGAGAGAGGCCGTAAACAATTACCGAGTATCTCCGCAAACAGCGATTAATTCGCGCGACCGAGCACCAACAACACACATCCATGATTTCGTTTTTAACGATTCCGGGAAACAAGGGCATAACACAATGCTCGCACAGCCTCCTCACACATCACAGCCCCTTCAAATACCCTTCACTCTCACGCATGCGCAATCCAACCCTTGTGGGGCCCTGTACCCGCAGGGCATATATACCCGAGGGGTTCATTTACCTTAGCCATGGGGGAGGGATGGGGGTAGGGGTCAGGTATTTTATTTACCATCATGGACAGGGTAGGGGTGAGGGAGTGAAACCATTTGCCCTAACATGGGAAAGAGGCATATATATACCATGCCCGGGGCAGGAGATAGGTGGCATATCCCCAGTACCCAGGGAGCATTATGGTCATACCCGAACGCTGCAACTTGAATCGTCCTAATTAAACGAAAACAAAGTGAAGACAGCTGAACCCCTCACCATTCAGGCACTCAGAGAGAGAGAGAGAGAGAGAGAGAGAGAGAGAGAGAGAGAGAGAGAGAGAGAGAGAGGTTGCTTTGAACAGACATCAACAAGAAATAAAAGTGATGACTAAGACGAGATCCTTCATACGCCGAGAAATGGAGATAATTGACAAAATTTTTTGTTCGTAAAGTTTCATTAATAATATTTAGTCAGCTGCTCTGCAAGTGACGGTGGAAGAACATAAAAGGATATTCCCATTTTCGAGGTCAAATTGTCCTTTAATGGTGGATTCCCAATCCGGTGAGGAATTCCCAAAATTTTTATTCAAATTCCTATCGGACACAATTTTTTCTGGTGCAAATTCCCTATCGAAGATAAAACGTCCAATTTTCGGACGATTTCCCAATTTATTTTTGAGAAGGAAATTGGATGGAGTATGATACGAGTTTAGAAATCTTATAAACATTTCGTTGCAATTTATGATTAGATAATTTCACACTTCCCCCTCAATTTACGAGACATACAGTAAACTGTACCCAAACACAAACAGCGAGTAAGGTAATAATATAATTATTCTCTCTTTATTTGAGAATGAAGATGTGCGTGCAAATGTATACAATGCTGTACGACAGGCAGGAACATAGACTTTGCAATTATACCCAATTGCTTTTTTTTTTCTTTTAGTTTTACATAACTCCAAATATACACAGAAATTAAGTGAGAAAATATTTACTTAATTATTCCTCATATAGCTTATATATATATATATATATATATATATATATATATATATATATATATATATATATATATATATATAGAGAGAGAGAGAGAGAGAGAGAGAGAGAGAGAGAGAGAGAGAGAGAGAGAGAGAGAGAGAGAGAGTGTGTGTTTGAGCTCGGCAAAATGGTATTTTATGGCTCCCATTCTATCTCCCATAATATGAAAAATAAACGCACGTAAACTCATGCAATTCCTCACTCTCCATCTCTGCACTTCAAGGGTTCCATTAAATTTATAATGAGACATAAATCCTTTCTCAGTGACAAAATAAAAAAAAATAAAAAAAAAAATACCGAAGATCTAAAACGCATCTGGGATCAGCCTGTTCTCTTCATCACCCCGAGATTCGGTGTCACGTCGAATGATCGATGATAGTCCCTTTCCAAACTGGAGAGGCAACGTCTCTAAACAGATCATCGTCCTGAGGAGGTATACGGACTATGACAAATACTCTAGCAATGCCACATTTCAGGAACGCCCCTGGGTGGCGGGGGGAGGGGGGGAGAAGGGCTGATGGAGAATAAAGGGGGCGTGGCCACAATACTTGCAAGCACGAGCATGCACGCAGAAACGTCAAGTTAGTTTGCATATAATACATGCGCATATACATACACGTAACAGGAGGGCCCATCATGAATTTTAGAATATTTCAATTATTATTTCGTTAGATATATTGAAACGTGTGCACGGCATTGAAACACTTCTTGAATTAATTATATACGCTACGAAGTACGCCAATAAACATTATGAACATTATTATAATAAACATAAAAATAAATTTTTTTTAAAAATGATGAAATGGACTTCAATAAAAATAAAAAAATGAGATTTGTCCAAAACAGGTACAAAATGAACACAAATAAAAAAAAAATAAATGGACGTTATAAAAAATAACTAAGACAAGCTAAAACTTCTACAAATCATTCACAAGGACAAACACTTCCAATAACAGAATAACAAAAAAAAGAAAAAAGACGAACAAAGAAACGCAAACGGAGGAGGAGCTGAACATTAGAATTCATTATTAGCCCTCTGGGCGTCGATCTACGCCGAGCAGAATTGAATAACAAGCTTGGCTGCTTGTGAAAGACGCCCTTTATGGCGAGGAATCTCTTGTATTGAAGGAATTCCATTATTCCTCCGCTTTCTTTCCTTTTCTGGGTTCGTCTCATCCCCTCTTCTCTGCACCTGTTTTGGGTCATCTTCTGGATTTCTTTTTCTCTTACGAGTCATATTTTAATTCATTATTTTTTATTCTATGCTTTTTTGTGCGTGGACAAATAACTTCTTTCGAAGGCTTCTCTTTCTATATTTCTATGGTTTTTCTTCTACCGTTCTTCCCATTTCCCTCGTTTTCATTCCCTCTTCTATCTCCTGCCTTTTATTATTTTTCAATAATGGTCATGTTTTATCAACCTGTCTTTTTCTTTGCCTCTCCACTTCCATCTTTCTCAATCCTCTTCAACTATTTCATTTTCATTCTCCACATTTTCTCAGTTACTACAGTCTGCTCTCTATACCTCTCTCTATACATTTACCCATTCTCTCTCTCTCTCTCTCTCTCTCTCTCTCTCTCTCTCTCTCTCTCTCTCTCTCTATAAATCATACGCCAGAGGATAATTTAATTTCGCTTCTTCTTCTTCTTCTTCTTATGATTTACCTCTTCGCCACAAAGAGGCTTCTTCATTCGAGAACCTGCCGCCACACTCACTCAGTGATAATTCACTACGATAACTCATAATCTATAATGACTCATTTCTACGGTTAATCACTTTCTACGATAACTCTTTCTCTGCGACAACTCATTTCCTAAATTCTCTACGATAACTGATTTTCTATAACTCCGTCCCTGCGATAACTCATAATCTACAATTACTCACTCTCTATGCTAATTTTCTCATTATCTAAGATAACACATTTTCTATTATAACTCATTCTCTACGATAACTCATTCTTTCATTCTCTATGATTACACATTTTCTACGATAACTCATTCTTTCACTCTCTACGATAACTCCGTCTCTACGATAACTCATTCTTTCGTTCTCTACGATAACACATTTTCTACGATAACTCATTCTCTAACTCTATACGATAACTCCGTCACTACGATAATTCATTCTTTCGTTCTCTACGATAACACATTTTCTACGATAACTCATTATCTCACTGTCTACGATAAGTCCGTCTCTATGATAACTCACGCTCGGGATTCGTTAGCTATACTTCGTAATGAGGTTTCGAATAACAATTGTGTTTTTATTTGAATGATTATTATTATAATAATATTGATTTACATAAGTTATTATTATAATAATATTGATTTACATAACTCTGTCGACCACAACTACTTATTTAAATTAACTTCAATAATTCATAGTGATATTTCATTGAGAATCTTTTACAATTTACGATGATAATTCATCAGATCTGAATTATTTCACCTATAATCTGGAGAGACTACTTTTAAGAAGACACGAGAAACAAAGGAAAAGAGGAGACAAGATAGACACAATTGTAAAAGTCTCATTAAAAACAACGACCCCGACTAGGGATCAAGCTGAGAATAAGGACAGCTATCCCGACTAAGGATCAAGCTGAGAATAATAAAGAGAAGAAGTTTGATATTATCCATCGGACATGAATTAAACTAATTACTATTTACTACAACTACCACTACAATTAGTGTCAACATTACATGATTACAATTCCTGATGATAATGTATCGGTACAATTCATAACGAATCAGACTATTATTTTGAATATTTATATGCATTAATAATCACATATACAACTACTGCAAAAAGACGGTATTATAATTTTTTTTTTTAATTCAACACTTTGGAATAAGTCAGAATTTCTATTTCTTCTTAAAATACATTGCAAAGGATTTTTCGTTTCAGATGATCAGGTTTCAACAGAATATTGCAGGGACGGTCCATACTGTATGCGACGTACCCACTGAGAGAGAGAGAGAGAGAGAGAGAGAGAGAGAGAGAGAGAGAGAGAGAGAGAGAGAGAGAGAATGTCCCCAATATTTTACAGGAGTCAGAAGGCAGGAATGAAGAAATAAAATAAAGAGGCAAACGATAGTAATATCTTACAGGAGAGAGAGAGAGAGAGAGAGAGAGAGCATATCACTAATTTCTTGAAGGAACAAAGAGGAAAAAATAAAGAAATAACAAATGCAGACAAACAGACTCAGAGCAATATCTTACACACACACACACACACACACACACAGTCACTAATATCTTACAGGTGGAAAGTCAAGAGGCATGAAAGAAAAGAAATAACAAAAACGGACAGACAGACAGACCGACAAACAGGCTCAATAACATCTTACACAAAGAGAGAGAGAGAGAGAGAGAAGAGAGAGAGAGAGAGAGAGAGAGTCAAAATTATCATCATGAAGCCCAAGTGAATTCAATCTTCAAACCTCCCATTAAATATCAGGCAAAGGAAAACTAAAGTCGAGGAAGAAAACTTCCACAAAACTTGATGTGATTGTGACTGTAAATTCTCGCTCGGGGTCAAAAGGAGAAGAGCTGTAACCGACCACAAGGTCGAAAATCTCCCTGAAGTATGTTGGGCTGTCGACCGTCTCGCGGATCCCTTGATATTTATGTCGCCACTAAATTTCGCCGGTAGGTTTACTGGGAGAAGAAGGGTGGAGATGATATGTCACTCCTGAAGGATGGTGTGGAGAGAGAGAGAGAGAGAGAGAGAGAGAGAGAATAACGATGCAGGAATAATGGAAGACGAGGAAACGCAGAACGGTAGAGAGTAAAAAGAGAATCTCTTACATATTCTCAACAGAAGAAGAAGAAGAAGAAGAAAGGAGAGAGAGAGAGAGAGAGAGAGAGGACAAAACTGTAGTTCAAAGAAAAAGATGACCATAGTACGTAAGAAGAGAGCACCTCTCTCAAAAGATATGTCAGGAACATATTCCCAACAGAATAGGAGAGAGAGAGAAATTAAATAAGGTGACAGAAAATAAGAGAACACGGAAACTGAGAAAGAGGGCAATAAGAAAGCATCTCCTACATATATAATGTTAAAACATTCTCAGCAGGAAAGACAGACACAGAGAGAGAGAGAGAGAGAGAGAGAGAGAGAGAGAGAGAGAGAGAGAGAGAATTCCTTTCCTCAAGAAAAAAATAATTTTAATAAATCACATCACGTGTCAAAATCACTTCCTGCCTCCTCATCTCGTTGACCCAAAATGACAACAACAATCTAATCATCCCATTGACTCCAATCTCCCTATTTGCACAATCTCCATTCCCTGTGTCTCTTGCAACGAGATTATTATATATTATTACTATTACTTATTCTTAGCCTCGGCAATTGGAAGGTTATTTTATGCATCATAATTCAGCCGCCTAAGATACGACGTTCATTATGCTAATGCTACAACCCGTCTGGTAAATCCCGAGATCCTCTCTCTCTCTCTCTCTCTCTCTCTCTCTCTCTCTCTCTCTCTCTCTCTCTCTCTTTCTGAGCTCAGCTCAGACTTTTTCTAGACAGACGTCTAATCGCTTAATAACGCTCTCTCTCTCTCTCTCTCTCTCTCTCTCTCTCTCTCTCTCTCTCTCACACACAAACATTCTTCGAATAAAAAAAATGTACTTAATTAACTACTTTTGTAGATTCTCTCTCTCTCTCTCTCTCTCTCCTCTCTCTCTCTCTCTCTCTCTCTCTTTTCCCCAAAAATCCTTTAGGATTACTATAATCAGATTTCCCCTTCTTTGTGATATATGTTCACTCATTCCTTCATGATAAATCTACATATTCAACTCTCTCTCTCTCTCTCTCTCTCTCTCTCTCTCTCTCTCTCTCTCTCTGTGTGTGTGTGTGTGTGTGTAAATATGAGTACATACAGAAATGGGAGTGCACATATACTCGAACACAGTCGAAGTTAGTACATGAATATATTGACGATAAAATTAAATTTATGGATGTCCCCGTCAGCATGTTACCAATTATATATATATATATAAATATATATATATATATATATATATATATATATATATATATGTGTGTGTGTGTGTGTGTGTGTGTGTGTGTGTGTGTGTGTATTTAAGGGTGATTCCAGAAACGGATCAAAACTCGAGTTACTTGCCTATTCCTACTTTGACTGATGTGTATGTGTACATGCTATGTGTGTATTCATGCCGTAACACTCACACTCACACACACACAGACTGGGCCATGTACTGTACTCCACTTCTCCAGAGTAGGAAGAGCAGCCTACAAATAAGACCACTAATTCGCTGTTCCGCTCAGTAATTACGGGTGGGTTGCCAGGTCGTAGTTCTCTCTCGACCGACAAAATATAACGCCGGCCGCCGTAGCTCTAATGATGTTTTCGTCCACGTTTCGAGTATGGTATTCTGCGACAGTAATTTCGACCGCCGCTCTCTAACGCTGGTTAATTAAAAAGCGGTTTGTTCAGGACAAAAGCTGGTATATAGGCTTATGAATGGAGGAGAGTATAGACTGATGGAAATATCCTCTCGCACAAATACCTCTCTCTCTCTCTCTCTCTCTCTCTCTCTCTCTCTCTCTCTCTCTCTCCACCATACCATACCGCCACAGACTAGAGAGAAGGAGAGAGGGAGGAGAGAGAGAGAGAGAGAGAGAGAGACGGGTTAGGGAGAGAGAGAGAGAGAGAGAGAGGAGAATGATAAAATCCGTTAGGTTTTTTTTTTCGTCATTTGCAACCATATACACAGAATATAACCAGTCCATATATTACCATTTTTAATAACTTTTTAAGTTCCCGTATGACAAACAACTGCACAATTTTATTAGTTGGTATATACTAATAAAATAATAATAATAATAATTAATAATAATAAGAATAATAATAATATAATATCAAAGAAAAATAAATAAATAATAATAATAATATAATAAATTATGTCGAATCGGAGATGCGTGTGTATACATACATACATTACATCCAGCAGCTAGCGAAATTAATCATAAACCATCCTAACCGAATCTGATATAACGCATATATATAACTGTTTATTTGCTTGTCATGAAAAAGACTGGGAACTTCATTAATCTAGATAATACTAACCAGTATACTTCTTTTGATCACAAATAGGAATTCAATCAAGCAAAAGCAGACTTAGTAATATTATGCTTTTGTGCTTGTTCTATTAGAGTGAATATATATGTATACATATATATTATATACATATACGTATATATACGCGTATTATAATAATCTTTTGAAATTATTCAAGACAAGCCATCAGCATCGAATGAATATATACGTTGTAAGCGATGCAAACTATTATAACCTGTATAGCACGGACCGAGCTTAGACTTGAAGGTATTACAAATATTTAGAAAACAAATAGACGGTTCAATAACTTTTAAACATTATTATGATATGTTATGACTGAAAAAAAATTTATGTGTAGTACATGTACAAAATAACGGAGTTTAAGCGTAAACGCCATCATAATAATAATAAAATAATAATAATAATTAATAATAATAATAATAACTAATAAATAAACAATAATAATAATAATAATAATAATACAGGTTTTATTGAAAATAATGGCTATTTCATCCGCGTTTAATTTGTATTTTCAGTGAAACCTGTATTACGAAGGTCTTCCCCCTGCAAATAATAATAATAATAATAATAATAATAATAATAATAATAATAATAATAATAAAAATAGATTTTCAAATTCGAAACCACATCATATCTCCCTGACAACTGTATTGAATTATAATCCAACCTTCTGAAAATGCACATTCCTGTTCCCTAACAACGTAATTACCATAAATAATTAGTATATATGATTGTAACCCCAATTCAAAAACCGAATCCCATCCAAAAATACCAACAACGACAGTTGCAACTGACGAAGAAGAAGAAAAAAGAAGAAAAAAAAGGGAAGAAATCGGTACGGATCAAGATTGACCGCCGATCCAATACTCTCGTCCCCAGCTCCTCCTCCGAAGCTGAAGTCGTCGAGCTTGCCGAGGACCGACCTCGCGGCCTGCAACACAGCAATAGCAGCTTGGGACGAGAACTATTTCCTCGGAGTGCATTGTTAAATAAACAGTTTTGTCTTCTCTTGCGTCTGTTTCATTTCGTGTGTGTGTGTGTGTGTTGTTCCTTTTGTAATTTACGGTGAAGGGGGGGAAAAAATTCGGTTGGTTTGCCTTCAATGTGTCTGTTTTTTCTGTCCGTACGTTTGTCTTTGTTCATCCGCTCGATAAGGAGAGAGAATCGTGGATTTCCACAGGCAAAATTCTTGCGCATTTTTAATGTCCAAGCGACTTTTGAAATATTTTTACATTGAAGTCTCTCTCTCTCTCTCTCTCTCTCTCTCTCTCTCCTCTCTCTCTCTCTCTCTCTCTCTCTCTCTCTGCGTTCGTCATTTTTATTCTTCCAAAACATGTGGTGATTATTTTTAAATACGAGGAAATAAGACTACCATGAACATTTACTATAGCTGATTCACTTAAGGTAGATTCTTGGGTGAGCTGATTGGCTGGGAACTGCATACCTCCCGGTACCAGCCAATCAGCAGCCGCCAAACAAACGTCGCCTAAGCAAACGGCTCATCCAAGAATCTACCTTAAGTGAACCAGCTATAGTGATTTCCAACTATCAGGCATGCGTCTTTTAATCAATTCCTGATGTCCTTCTTATTGAAAAGCAAGCGAATTACAAGGAGGATTTCTTTATTTATTTTATTTATTTGTTTATCATAACGGAAAAATTCACGGAAGATGAAATTATTATTATTATTATTATTATTATTATTATTATTATTATTATTATTACAGGGCAAGCTATTGATCGTAGTTGGAAGAGAAGGGTGCTACAAGTATAAAGGCACCAACTGCCTAAGCAAGACAGCCAGGACGGAACAACAACAACAAGGAAAACAACAGCAAGAAAAACAGCTGCAACAACAACAACAACAACCAGGTCCACAACCTCTCAAACTCCATCTTAACTCCATCACATTATATCACATGCTCTCGTTCTTATTGCTTAACTCCTGACTTCACCATACAAAAAAAAAAAAAAAACACACACACACACATACACACAAAGTTAGAAAAAGGACCTCATAATCCAGCCCATTTCTCCCGCCATAAAGGAGCCTTTTTATCATCCCATAACACGCCAGGCTCAACAGAAATTGGGCGTTTTTAGGGGCGGGATAGAATAGAGACTAGTTACTGTAAGCGAGTCGGGTAGTATCAACTTAGTTTTCTGAGATGATTAATAAAGAGGAAAGGTGATGAAATTATATATCCAATGAACAGAATAAAAACAGTAGTCAAGCTGAGCGAGTATTGAAAATGAGGAAGAAAGGGCAGACCCACTTGGTTTTTCCTTAATAAAGGGAAAATGTCTTGAGATCAATAAATATTAAATGAGACAGAATAAAAACCAGTAGTCCAGAAGGGTGAATACAGCAACTGAGCAAGAGGGGCAGACCCACTTGGTTTTTCCTTAATAAAGGGAACACGCCTTGAGATAATTCAATATTGAATGAGACAGAATAAAGCCAGTAGTCCAAATGGGTAAGTATAGCAAATGCGCAAGAGGGGCAGACCCACTTGGTTTTTCCCTAGGGGAAAATATCTTGAGATAATTAAATATTGAGTGAGACAGAATAAAACCAGTAGTCCATATGGGTGCGTAGAGTAAATGAACAAGAGGGGGCAGACCGACTTGGTCATACCATTCCCGGATAATATAATGGAGTCATTCCATTGACTGGGACAGATCACATAGCACAGCCAGGAAAATGAAGAGAAGCGAATGAGTGGGAAAGACCGCTTTGTTCTAATAATGGCCACCATTCCAGAGCCCTCAAAATTTCATATCGCCGACACCGAGAGGAGCAAAATTGATGACGCACCTTTATTCCCCTTTTTTCTTCAAACTATAAAGAAAGAATAAAGAAAGCGGCTTTTTCAACGTAAAATGTATCTCATTGTTAAGAAACGTTATTTCAATAAAGACAAAAGACGCCGGTGAATAAAGTCTAGAAATATACGAGAGAGAGAGAGAGAGAGAGAGAGAGAGAGAGAGAGAGTGTCTAAGACAAACACAAAGCCAAAGTGTAATTAACAATATACGCAACTTCGAAAGCAAAGTCAAACAATGAGAATACCTGAAATCACAGTAATGAAAATGCCTTAAATTTTCAAGGAAAAACGGAAACAATATAACTAACTGCAAAAGCCCAAATTCCTGAGAAAGATGAAAGAACAAACTCTCAATAAAAGAGGAAAGAGTAATATTAGAAAAAAAAAGAAAGGAAAAATTAAAAGTGAGATTTCAGTGATGAAATGAATCCTGACGACAGAAGATTAATCAAGCTTTTAACACACGCGGGGGGGGGGGATGGGAGGGGGAGAAGGAGGAGAGTAGGGAATGGCGGGGATAGGTGAAAGGGGAGAGAGGCGGGTTGGGGGGTGGGGAGGGTTTTAAAGGGAAGATGAAAGGGGGGAAATTAATCAGGCTTTTGTGGCCACAAAATGAATAAACCATGAAACAAGTCTCCTCTCTCTCTCTCTCTCTCTCTCTCTCTCTCTCTCTCTCTTTGTGTGTGTGTGTGTGCGCGCGCGCGTTTATGCTCTTTAACTTTATTAGAAAATTAATTTGTTAAAAGTGTGAAAACAATCTTCTCTCTCTTTCATTAGACTTCTCTCTCTCTCTCTCTCTCTCTCTCTCCTCTCTCTCTCTCTCTCTCTCTCTCTTTCTCCGGAAATCTTACTTCACAACCTTACCGCCAAAGAAATCCTATGAATCTTGTTTTAATTGGAGGGGCCTTATTGTACGGGTAACCCTCACCCTCATCTAACCCGTAAAACAAAAAACAAAAAACAAAAAGAAATAAAATACAAGATAAAAGACGGAGGATTAACCCAGAAAGGAAGCACGAAGAGACCTCCAAGGACTCGCCAGGACTCAAGGAAACATTGTAGGATATATCATATGCTCCTGCAGGAGAGACCTTAGAACTAAAGGGAGACTGAAGTCACTGAAAGTGATAACATCAGGCTCAAGATCAAAGAAGTAGAATCAGGCGTGAATTCACTAAAAACAAACCAGGTAAGATTTCACTAAAAGTGACATCATCCGCGACTTAAATGGAAGAGAGACAGGAGTGAAGTCACATAAAGTGACATCAGACAAGAGTTCACTAAAAGAAAGAGTATGCGTGAGGTCACTGAGACATAGAAGAGAAGTCCCAGAAAGTGACAGCAGGCGTGGGGTCACTACAGGAGACATCACGCTTGAGGTCACTATGAGACATCATTCGTGCGCTCTCTGGAAGAGACATGGGAGTGAAGTCACCAAAACTGACATCAGGCGTGAATTTACTGAGTTCACTACATGGACACATCAGAGAAGCATGGAGAGAGAGAGAGAGAGAGAGAGATAGAGATTCACTAAAAGACATCACCGAGAGATTTAAACCGGTATAGGGCTGTTGCAGAAAAAGAGGGCTAATTTAGGGTTTCACTAACAGTAGTTCTGCTGTTAGCAATAATGCAATGTTGTTCAGACGTGCATCAAAACTAATAAAGACCGCTATTTTTCAACTATCATTGCTATTCGTCGTAATATATGCAAAAGCAAATGGCTTTAACCAACCCAGCAAGCTTCGTAACAGTTGGCCATTTATGAAGACATACAGTCGACAAAGAAGCGGTGAGATTCATATGTAAATAAATGTAAACACACATCGCAACGGCAATTTAATACACGTAGGCAAATGAATATCGATTCAGAAATGAGAGAGAGAAATAACAACTTCTTCTATACCAAGTAATTTATGATGCAATGACACGTATGTGTTCACTGGCCCCAAGGTTGTAGAGACAGCTAATCAAAAACTTTTTCTCGCTTTCTGATGTGTTTATAAAACACAAAGAAAGTCAGCGCCTCGCTTAATCACCTGGTGTTGAATTCACAACACGAGCAATTCAAACTGTATTTGCCGGCGTTTGTGTATATCGCTTAGGTTATTTTGTCGTCCATATTTGAAGAAAATTTCAAATTGGGCAAAGTTATTAGATCAAAATATAGATCCATATGACGTATTCATGAGTTTAGTTGAGATGTGCGTTGACGTCTGTGATTAAGAATCCAATTCGGACAAATATATTAGATCAAAATACAGATTTATATAGCACCGTCCGCATTGTTTTGATTCTGATGTAAGTGAAAAATTAAAATTAGGAAAATGTTAAATAATAATATGGATTCATATGGCAAGCTTGCATTGTTATTTAACTAATGTACGTAATGACAGATTCAAACGGAGAAAAGATTTCGCAGTAAAGATAAATACTGATATAACATAGTTGCGTCATTTTTACGCAAAACTGCATGTGTTGAAAAAATAAAAATTTGAAAGAAAATTCATTACAAAGGACTTGATTGCGTCATTTTTACCTTCACGTTTATGATGAAGTATTAAAAGGATAAGAATATTTATTGAAATAAACGGTCATCTGTTTTTATAACTATCCAGGGTGCAGCAAACGTAATCTAGGGGAAATTAACGCTACGTTCGGACTTGCCGTCGTCCAGCCCGTAACCAGCCATTCTCACTATTAGACTTTTATAAGCCTCTTGAAACATGAGGATAATCAGTCACATGTCTGATTACATTAAAAACTAAACATTAGATTAAAAAAAGAATTGAATTCTAAAACAATAAAAGCTTGATTCTAAAGAAAAAAAAATTTTTTCTTACTGAACAGTACGAAACCCGCTAATACTACTTTAAAACGTTTAAAAAAAACACACACCACACACACACACACACACACAGGAAAATGACTGACGTGTCTAGTGTAGAGTAATAATGAACAGGTTTCCAAAATTTTTTAAACAATATACAAAATGTACTAGATGACAGAACCTCGAAGTATTTAAAAAATTCCAGGAAGATAAACACAATTAATCTTGAAATGCATAAATCAAAATTCTTAATTAAGATATAGTACATGAAATCAGGCCAAAAACATTTATAAGAAAAGTTAAGAACTAATATTTCGGAAAAGAAGTTTTGCAATCAATTCACAAATTCCAGGCTGTGAATTTTAAAAGCCAGCAGGAATCCCCCTGATTTGAATTTCAATCCTAAAAAGAGAGCAATAACGCTCTCTACAATGCAAACAAGCTATAAAAAAATAAATAAATAAAACCAAAAGGACAAACAAAAATTATGCGAGGGCAATATTCAATCCCTACCCGGTCAAGAGCATTACATGAAAATCGCCTCGAATCAAGTGGAGGAGTTTCGGATAAAATGCAAAATATCTCCAATATTTTACATATTTAACACGAAAGCATTTTATTCCTGTTTTCTAGCTGAATCGTTATAGTCTAAGGATGGGGGTGGAAGTATGATAATTTTCTGGGGAGGAATATTGGGGGGCAGTGTATGTATGTATGTATATATGTAGGTATATAATATTATTATATATATATATATATATATATATATATATATATATATATATATATATATATATACACATATAAATGGAATACATTTAAAACAGCTGTCATAAATAATGACATTGCCTTACATATACTCACAAAGAAATCCTAACTGGAAGCAAACTGACTTCACCATCGCATAAACCAAAATATAAACCAAAGGGAAATATATCCGTTATGAAAAACCACTCCCAATATACAAAATATAAACTAATCACAACCACAGAAACACCTTCAAAATAACATCACCTTTGACATACATAAATAAAAACTCGTCAGTAAACATATACATAAAGGCACAAACATAAGCAAACGGCTGTATATCATACAGAAATATAGAAAAAATATACATAGTCATACACAAATCCAGGGCAGACAAATATACATAAATATACACAACTCCAGAACAGATAAACAACTAATATATAAAAATCCAAAACCGACAAATAAGAATTATATAACTACAAAGCCAGATTAGGTAAGTAAATAACTGCACACAAATCCACAAGACATATACGTAAAAATACACAGATCAAGAACCAATAAATATACTCAAGCATACATAAACCGAAAACCGACAAATCTACATAACAAACAAATCCAGAACCGACAGATATATTAGCAAGTCCAGAACCGACCAATATACATATATATGTACAAACCCAGAACCGACAAATATACATAACTATACGCAAATATACAGCAGAAAATATTAATAAATATACACCAATCAAGAAAAGAATGCCGTAAGGGAAAAGGAGTCCCTACGAGGCATAACCGACAATTATACATAAATATACAACAAGAAAAATATACATACAAATGCACATATATAAAACGTAAAAATATACAAATATACATAAATCGAGAGATGAATGCCGTAAGGGAATCTGAGTCCTTACGGAGCAAAGCTGACAAGTATACACACAAATATACAACAGGAAAAATATACGTAAATGTATATGAATTCGGAAAAAAAAAAAAAAAAAAAAAAAAAAAAAAAAAAAAAAAAAAAAAGGAAAAAAAAAACCCGTACGGGAACTTGAGACCTTACGTGGCATTTAATGGCCGAGAGCAGACCTCCTCAGGCCACCGTTTAGCGCATTAAAGGAACGAAGCTTGCGTCCACATTTACCGCTCAGCTAATGCAACCCCGATCTCCATTGCAAATTTCCGGTATTAGCTCTCACGCCGAGATGGGGGGACAAGTAAAACAAAAACACGCACATACACGAGAGAGAGGAGGAGGACGAGACGAAGAAAGAGAGAGGAAGAGCGAAGAGAGATGACAAAAATAAAATATAAGGATCGAAAAATGACAAAAATAAAATTAAGGATCCGAGAAGAAAAAAGAGAAGGTCACAAAGGAATAGACAAAATACAGACAAACAGAGAGAGAGAGAGAGAAATCAGATTTATGTATTTAATACGATAGTGATGATAATTTCAGTTACGAGAGAGAGAGAGAGGCACAGTTTGACATATATATATACACAGATGGATGAAAAAGAAATATAAGAATCGAGAGAAAAAGAGATGCACAAGAATAGAGAGAGAGAAAGAAAGAGAGAGAGAGATAAAACCGGACAAAATAAGGGACCCCGATTCTTCCTCCTTCAAGGGATTAAACGTCGGCTGTTCGTTTTCGGAAAAGGTGGCTGGAGGCCCCACCACCCGGGGGGGGGAGGGGGGGTAAAGACCGTCTGTCTGCCTCTCTTGCTAGAATAAATTATCCGCCTTTGTAAAAAGAAGCTTCTCTTAGTGAGGGAACCTCAGGGCGAAGGAGAGGAGGAGGAGGAAGGGAGGAGGAGGAGGAGGGGGGGAGAGAGAGAACGAAGGTCCAATTGGATGTGAATTCCTTGGAGCTAATTATACAAGATGTAAAAATGTAGAAAGACGATCCAAGAGACTGTCAGTTGGGGGAAAGGAGTGAGTGGGAGGGAGGGGGAGGGGGATGGATGGATGAGGAAGGGAGGGAGATATGGTGGGGGGGGGGGGGGGGATTTTGGACGGTCTATTAAGGTGCAGCTGATAAAGTTTCTTATAGTCTTTAAACTCCTTTTCTTGTTAGTGTTATTCTGAGTGACTTTATCAAGTTGGGGTCTCTCTCTCTCTCTCTCTCTCTCTCTCTCTCTCTCTCTCTCTCTCTCTCTCACATCCAGCTTTATCTCGATCAGCCAATGCCCCAATACAAAGAACGATATAAACAAAACACATCTAATTTCATTCAGCTAAAAATATAAGCAAAACAAAACAAAAAAAGTACCCAATACTCTTTATTAATACACACTCATTAAAACAGACCTGATTGCCTAATTAATCAGAATAATTGAAGGTGAAAAATAAATTACATTACTCACAGCCACCGATTAATTACAAATGAATCACTGTCTCGCTTTATTCCGCAAACTTGAATAAAGTAAATTTCGGTGATTTCATTTACGTGATAATTTCTATGTAAGCTGAAATCAATTTCAGAATTTTCAGGAGGAAGTTGTAGATACATAAAAAAAATTTTATCTTTTTTTAAAATTAAAATTACAATAATGAAAATTACGTTCAAGATGAAAGACCAGTGTCAGGCCAAGGGTTATTTGTATACAAATCTTACCATAACTGAAACCTGAAACAAACTTTAGCTGACGGCTGCAAGCGGCAATGGACCATGTTCAGGTCCAAAATACAATGGTGTAAGAATACGTTCATTTTGAACAATGATAAAAACAGAACGGCTGTTAGAGACACCTACCACGGTTGCTGGATTATTCAAAACAAATTAGTTATTGAGAGAGAGAGAGAGAGAGAGAGAGAGAGAGAGAGAGAGAGAGAGAGAGAGAGAGAGAGAGAGAGATAAACTGCTAATTTGTCATTGAAACAGAACATAAATCCAACAGTGTTAATATGGAGAGGAGAGAGAGAGAGAGAGAGAGAGAGAGAGAGAGAGATCAACTACTAATTTATCGGCCGAGTGTGTGTGTGTGTGGTTTGAGAGAGAGAGAGAGAGAGAGAGAGAGAGAGAGAGAGAGAGAGAGAGAGAGAGTACCAGATTGCTACTCGACACTGCTACCGGCTGGCTGGTTGGCTTGCTATAGATTGCTAGTCGCTCAGTTCCTAGCGGTATATACCGAAAGCAACGTTTTTCACCAAAAGCAAAACTCTTCTACTCTTTCGTTAGCCGGGATGCTTTCCAAACAAGTGGTTCGCAAATCAACAGGCGATGTCTAAACACGGAGGGAGAGATGAATTTACAAGCAAGAGTGTTCCTCGGGTTGGACCGGTTCACCTCATAACACACTCCAATAACATAGACGGTGCTTGCAAGCACAGGACTGCAATTCAAGGCACGTTCTCCTCGCGCTTCAGTGCATTCTGCTGTGCATTATCGCGTGGCAGGTGTTCTCTGAATTATTATTATTATTATTATTATTATTATTATTATTATTATTATTATTATTATTATTATTATTATTATTATTATTATTATTTGCCCCATCAACACTTTCTCATTTTTATTTCTAATGATTATTTGTTTATCTGACAGATTATTCATTTTTTATTCTTTATTATTATTATTTTCATTATTATTATTATTTGCCTCCCCATCAGCACTTTCTCATTATTATTTCTAAAATGATTATTTGGTTATCTGAAAGATTATTTATTATTTATTCATTTTTATTCATATAATAATAATAATAATTAATAATTATAATAATAAATAATAATAATGAATAATAATAATAATAATAATAATAATAATTATTATTATTATTATTATTATTATTATTATTATTATTATTATTATTATTTTTTATTATTATTATTATTGGTGTTCGATGTTAAAATATGACCTCAAACTTTATATTTACTCAAGACATATACATAACAATGTGCGATCCGAACCCCAGAATGCCTGTGTACAATTTTTTTCTTTTTTCTTTCCAAAAAAAATTTTTTCCAAAATTTTTTTTTTCAAAAATTATTTTTTTCAAAATTAAGTTAGGCTAGGTTAGGAAAAAACTACTACCTTCCTTAGAGAACTTTATTTCTAATACTGGCTTTTGATTCCCCTAACACAGGCGCTTGAGACCGAGATATGTTGTTGCAAGCATCACTGTGACACCTACTTTGGAAATTAACCAAACATTATGTTCATAATTAATGAAAATATAGATTGGATTATTCTGCAATAGGGTCAAGCGAAAATAAATGCAACAAAGTAATCTCTGTACTGTATACAGTCTACTTATTACATACAGAGGCAACACACACCGGTTCTAGCATTACAGCGCGTAATCAAATACAGCGGGTTGCTGACTGATAAGCGTACTACATGTGTTACATAGTTAATTTTCATGATGTCGCCGACGAAGTGTTTGGAAGCCATACCAGAATTTTGAAAAAAAAAAATCAGACTGCAGATTTTACCATATCTAACATGTATCAAGTGGCACACTTGGTAAAATCCTCGCACGTATATACTATTAAGTATTATATATATATATATATATATAAATACATATATATCTATATATATATATATTATATATATATATATATATATTATCCATATATATATATATATTATCCCTTCATCTTACCACATCTACTCTATGGAAATCAGTAATCGCCTTAGGATAACGAAGCTCAATGGCAACTTCTAGCTTTGGAATTCTCTTCCTACCACTGTTTTTCCAACTCGACGTTTTTCTTCTTTTAAGGTTTATCGCTTCATTCGTGCTTGTCACCACCACCTTCCTAACAATCCTCTGACTTGAATCTACAGACCTTAGACTATCAATGGGCACCAAGTCGTTCATTCCACGGACCTTTGTTCTTGGAAAAATGATTTAAAATGCTCCGACAGGCTGCAAAGAATGGAGATGGCCAAGTCTTCTGCTATGATGTGAATGCAATGAGAGAGAGAGAGAGAGAGAGAGAGAGAGAGAGAGAGAGAGAGAGAGAGAGAGAGAGAGAGAGAGAGACTTAACAAGTGCCGAGCAGAAGACCCAATGGTAATAATGATATAGAAACAGACGCTCGAACCACCAGAGGAGGAGGAGGAGGAGGAGGAGGAGGAATTAAGACCATGAATGACAGGAATCACTAGCAACAAGAGGGTGACATGAGTAGGGAGACGGGAAGGATGAGGAGGGGGTTGAGGGGAGGGAGGGGACCGATGCCATGGCGGCACTAATTAAGTGCCTCCAATACCACTACACTCTCCTCCTCCTCCTCCTCCTCCTCCTTCATTCCTTTTTTTTCTCCTTCCTTCTCCTCAACCTCCATCTACATCACGTCAACTTTCTCCTCCACTTCCTCAATCGCAACCTTCCTCTTCCCTCCCCCCTCCCCCTATCTCAACCTCCTTCGAAAACCTCCACCTGCACCTCAACCCCTTTCATTCAACCTCAGACTCTTTATTCGACATCACTATAACGTCCTCCTCCTCCTCCTCCTCCTCCTCCTCCTCTTCTTCTTCTTCTTCTCAAAAATCACCACAAACATCACCTTCCGGTAATGAACTGTTACAAACATCCACGAAACCGATACAACTCAATACTCCAGTTGACTTAAAGCTGCCTTCTGTCCCATACTCTCTCTCTCTCTCTCTCTCTCTCTCTCTCTCTCTCTCTCTCTCTCTCTCTCTCTCTCTCGCTTTGCACGTTCGGCCCTTCTTGAGTTTCTGCGCTGTACTTACGGGATTATGACTTGGCTTGGCACAATATTGGTCCAATTTGGTAGTGATTATGATCTGAAGTAAGTCGGAATTGCCTGCGTATTAAGTTAACCACGTCCTGCACTGTGCTCTGCTCTCTCTCTCTCTCTCTCTGTCTCTCTCTCTCGTCTCTCTCTCTCTCTCTCTCTCTATATATATATATATATATATATATATATATATATATATATATATATATATATATATATATATATATATATATATATATATATATATATATATATTAACCCCAAAATGAATTAAATATTTTAAAACCACAAATCGCATGGCTTTCTAGAACTATTAATGTATCCATCAAACTCCATGAAGATAAAACTAAATTTCTCCATAACAATCTCAGCATAAAATGTTTTTTTCTTTTTTTTTACATCAACGAGACAAGGATACACTTGACTGCCCCATAAAAACGTGGTGTTGATAATACTCTTATTATCGATGTAATTACGAGCTTCCGCAGAACAAGTGCCTATGCATACAAATACTGAGCTAATTTTACAATCACAAAATCTTTTATAAAAGAAAATGCAGCACAATACAATATACATGAAAAGCGTATCTTTGAAACATCTCTCAATTAAGAGTAAAATGTGCACTGGGAATACAGGTAAATAACTTTTTATCATTAGTCAAGCCATTATGTATATATCAACATCAGTTTCAAAATACGTTGTATAAACCAAGAAAAAAAATAGCCAAAAAGAGACAAATACATAAAAACTGCTCTTTCCAGTAAAATTTCAAAAAATAAATAAATAAAAAGCATCTTAGCAACAGTTCAAAATATTCTCTTCTAAATTTCAGAATATTTTCTAACGCGTATAAAATACTTTAATACTTTATAAGACTAACGGAAAATCGAACGAAATTGGCTGACCTCTTCATGTATAATGGCGTCGCAAAGAATAAGGTCATTCACGCAGGAAGTGTGTGTGCGTAAAATTTCATAGCTGATTCGCCCAATCAAAGCGTTTTTTTGGCCATTATATACGGGATTGGTTGTCCCTCCCAAGAAAAGGATGCTCTCGCTCTCCTCTACTTCTCTCTCTTTCTCTGACTCTCTTCCCTATCTCCGCTCTTATATATATAATACATATAATATATCTATATATATATATATATATATATATAGATATTATATATTATATAATTACATATATATGATATATCATTGGTAGGCCTTTACGGTAACGAAACAGCCATGCTTTTTTTATCAATTAGTCTCCATCGATTCTCTCTCTCTCTCTCTCTCTCTCTCTCTACACACACACACACACACGCATTAAAAAGCAATCAACTCTAGGGGGACAGGGTCATTGCCAACACACGCTTGTCCATTAATTATTGAAGCTGAACAGGGCCCGAATGTAACCATACACAGAAAAAAAGAAGAAAAAAGTGAAGGTTCGCTTAAATATTTACTCAATACCGAAAAATTAACGCGCGTTGCTCAGACTGACAACCCTCCATATACCGTATGACCGGGTTATGGACGAGTATAGACTTCATACTAGCACGGGCTCTTGGTCCTCAACACGAATACGCGGCATCTGACTTGGCCGGGTTCAATCCAAATTCCAATTCGAATTCAAAAGATTTTATCGACGTATGTTTCATATTACATCAAATGGGGTCTACGAGGAAAAGGACTCCCTAAGTGAGCGAAGGAATCTGCAACGCATTCGCTCATTACGCGAATTTAATACGAGGGAGACCTCACATCGGGGAAGAGTTTCGCTTCATTTCGTCACTTTCGATATTATAAAGTGGCCTTGCATCGGGTGAGACGGACAGAACAGAAGACACGCTCTCGGTCATTAAAGAGCAGCGACTGATTGGCGTATATTGGGAATAGTACCGTCTATTGGCGTCTAATTGCCAAGAAAGTCCTTTGGCGTTTGCTGGGAGAAACGCTTCTATAGGCTTGCTTACTCAATAACGTCTTTTGGCGTTTAATGGGAATTAAGTCTATTGGCGTCTGATGGGAATTATGTCTACGGGTTTATAAAGGAAATGCCGTCTAATAGTGCATTATGGGTAATTACAATGATATCGACTGGCGTTTAATGGGAATTACATCTACTGGCGGATAATGTGAATTACGTCTACTGGTGTATAATTGGAATTACGTCTACTGGTGTATAATTGGAATTACGTCTCCTGACGAATAATGGGAATGATGTCTAGGGGCGTATAATGGAAATTACGTTGACTGGTGTATAATGGGAAAAAAGTCTATTGGCGTACGTTGAGAATTACGTCTACAAACGCTAATTAGAAATAACGTTTAGTGACGTATATTGGGATATAGTGAACTATCTTACGCTGGTAAACCCACTATGCATCACTGAAAATACTATTTTTTTAAAGAGTATTTTATAACTGAATCTTCCATTTATTTGCAAAAATACTCTCGCTTTCTTGTGATCAAATACCCTATCCTTTTTATTTTTTAAATAAATAGTCCTTCTCTCGTTTCCGACAATTCTGGGCAAGATGCGGGCACTATATGGCACAGAAAACCATATAGTGCCCGTATACTTAATAATAGGATGGTATGTGAATTCAAATGCAAAATATTTATAATATAATAAAACACTGAGATACAGCTGAAGATCTCTACGTAAGTTACCAATGGGAAAACCCTTGTAGGTGACGCCAGATCACTTGCAAGCAACCTATCAATCAATCCTAATGTGACATGGGAAAAAAACGCCAGTCATCAAAAATAAAGTAAATTGCAAATTAATAAATTATTAACCATAAAAAAACGAACCATTTCACAAAGACGGACAACACTGGGTAACAAAAGGGAAACTGTAGCTTAGCAAGAAGCGAAAAGAGAGAGAGAGAGAGAGAGAGAGAGAGAGAGAGAGAGAGAGAGAGAGTAGGGGGCTAAGAGAACAAGGCTAGTACACTGTAGAGTTGGTGGAGGTGAGGAGGAGAGGGGAGGAAGAGGAGGAGGGATAAGGAGAGTTGCAAATCAATATTCCCCCCACCCCCATTCTCTCCCACTACTAGAAACAACACGTACGCTCTTCGTACGCTGGCCCGACGTCACTGCAACGTCATCGTGCCTGCCAAGCGTAAGAGAATTTACAAAAACGCTCTTCTTTGTCATAACCACAATTAACTTTCATATTCGTAAAAGGTTTAATTAAGCATTAACTTGAATTTTCCTCAAGTATACGAAAAGAAAATGCACAACAAACCACACTGTTGCATAGCAACAAATGGACTTTAATATTAGGCGCACTGCAAGAGATGCAAGGCTGTTTCTTTCTCTCTTTCTCTACACGCTCCTTCCCTCCCCCACCTCGTCCCATATCTAGTAATACCCTCCGCCCTACCCAACTCCCCTACCCCCAGTCCCCGGTCACCGTCTATTCATTAAGCAGGGTCAGGTGTAGTCGACCAACCATAGCCGGCAAGGAAAGACACCGGGTCGCTACCGCACACACGAACACACACATAAGAACACAAACACACACACACACATACACCTATCACCGCACATCCCTGGAATAGAGAGTTTAAACACCTGTCTTATTCACACCTGTTCCCGCCCGAGGTCCATATGCTTGGATGACATCCGCACCTGAACATCATCGCCTCCCGGACTCATTAACCGAATTTCTTTAAAAGGCATGACGAATGTCCAACAAACCCCCCCCCCCCAACACCCCCTCACCCCCACCTGGACACCGCTACTTCCGCGTTCAGCTGCTTTACCTGTATTCGAGCAATGCTTCTATTCTGAGGGTCTCACTAGAAGACTCAGTTGCTGCTCTGCTCTGTAGAATTCAGTCGGTGCTTTACCTTATTAAAATCAGTTGCTGCTTTACCCGAGTTCAAGCAGTGCTTCTGTTATGAGGGTCTTACTAGAATTAGTTGCTGCTTTACCTAAATTCGAGACGTGCTTGGGATCTAAAGGTCTTACTAAAATTCATTTGCTGCTTTAGTAGAATTCACTACCACCGGAAGATTACAAATGAATTAATTGCTCTTAATTTTTAAAGTTTCTTCGACTTTTCTGTACAGTATAATGTTGTATGAAACTCTCATCCGCGGCCCACGAAACTTTCAGATACGGCCATGTGGTGGCCTGTGTTGTTGACGCCTATATATCGATGGCAGACGCACAATCATGGCTAACTTTAACCTTCAATAGAATAAAAACTACTGAGGCTAGAGGGCTGCAATTTCGTATGTCTGATGATTGGAAGGAGGATGATCAACATAGCAATTTGCAGCCCTCTAGCCTCGGTAGTTTTTACGATCTGAGGGCGGACGGACAGACACGTAGCCATCTCAATAGTTTTCTTTTACAGAGAACGAAAAACGTAAAACAAATTGAAACCCAATAAACGTCCCTGTTTTCCCAGACAAATACTTTAGACTAAATATAGAGTATCACATAATCAATAGTAATTATTTGTACATATTTATAACTAACCCGTCAATGGGCCATTAACCTTTGGAAAGGTTATTCACTTCTAAATTATAAGAATTATAAGTTCATATGTGGAAGGAAAAGGTTTAAAATTACACGTTGAATAAAAATTTCCCTAAAATATACATCAAATTATGTGGCGCAAATATCAGTACATTAAAGAAATTAAAATCTCACTTAACTACATTATAATTATACTTTTCAGCATTACTGATATTATACAAGTTATTTTAAACATATCAGTTTGATATCAAGAGTTAAAGTGAAACCCGATTTATTTAATATTTTCCGTTCAGAGACAGTTCCTTAACCTGAGATTAAAAGAGTTACTTTAAAATCTGGGTAAGGTTAAAAAAACAGACGAAGAATTTTATCACTGTGGATTCTAACCTTGGTGAAACATAAATTGGTTGAATTCTGCTGGTCTTTACTACTACTAAGATGAACAAAAATTACTCTATATCAGCGATTGATATCAGTATTACCTATCAATTTGAATTCTTTCCGTTGAGGTCTTTGGAAATGACTTTTTTTTTTTTTTACATATTAACAACTTTAACAACTTTAAATATGTTTAAATTGATCTTCAATCAAAAGTCATATACTTTTCCTTAACAGTCTAGAAAATAAAAACAATTACAAAAAAACTCCATAGCTCTTCCTTAGCTCTGGCCAAAAAAACTAAAAAAAAAGTCAAAAGCATATTTAAAAATCCTTCTCAAAATGCCACGGGAGTCATTGCACCCAAAACCGGAGCCAACTTGCAACAGACATAGAGAGTCAAAGACGAGCGGCAGCAGAAACATTAGAGGGAGTGAGAGAGTAGTTGCAATGGTTGCCCAATGAATCATTATAATACTTAATTTAAACATTATTCTAAAAAATCAATTAAAACATTATTCTTTACACAGTAACCTAACGAAACAAGGAGCCAGCAGGAAGAGTTCCAATTCCACCGTTAAACAGTAATCAAATAGGAAATTGTTAATGTTAATTATAAAGAACTAAGCTAGGCAGAGTACCCGAATTATGGGGAATTAAGTGAATTAAGAGAATTAGGGCTCTAATTAACGCTTTTATATTTTTATTATTCGCTCCACGGAAAGTTAAATTAATCACGTAACTGTTTTTCCTCAACTGCGGCTCAACTGTTCAGTCCTTATCAAGTTTATAAATAAATAAATAAAGATATATATATATATATATATATATATATATATATATATATATATATGTGTGTGTGTGTGTGTGTGTGTGTGTGAGTAAGTTACTACAAGCAAATTTATGAACAACGCATGCAGTACAGATATCAAAACACCACAAAATTTGCGCATGCAATAAAAAACGGTTATGACTGCATTCACTAACTGTGTATATGCAATTTGACCGTCAGTATGCCCGGGAGAGCGTATATATATATCCTACCATGGTAACGCATGCATGTAGTAGCTGTCTACTTCACAGAAACGACGAAATAACAGCACACAGTTGCAAACACTTATCTATTTATCTGTACACAAAGATGACAGCAAGTAAAGCATACGTATTGTCATATCGGCGTTGCTGAAGATCGGTGGTTAGGCATTTATCGATCCATACACGAGACAGCGCCGAGCAAGAACACTCTCTCTCTCTCTCTCTCTCTCTCTCTCTCTCTCTCTCTCTCTCTACAGATACCCTGTTAAACTTATGGAATCTTTAAGACTTTCCTTTTCGGATTTTCCTCCTTAACTTATCAAACACCACCCTCTCTCTCTCTCTCTCTCTCTCTCTCTCTCTCTCTCTCTCTCTCTCTCTCTCTCTCTCTTCCAATACCCATGCTATAGTCGGGTCAAGATGAATTAAGAATAATTCCAAGAAAATAGAGAGAGAGAGAGAGAGAGAGAGAGAGAGAGAGAGAGAGAGAGAGAGAGAGAGAGAGTCTTCTCACATTATAAATTCACAGATATTAGAATTAAGGGTTGGGTCGACACTTGACGGGACGAAATCTACAGGGCAAAGATAAGAGAGAGAGAGAGAGAGAGAGAGAGAGAGAGAGAGAGAGAGATGAAAGCATTGTATAAAACGAAACGCCAACAGATTCCTCAACACTACAGAACACCGGCAGGAGCTCTTGTCTAAAGGCTCGATCCCGTAGCACAGAGAACAGTTCCACCACCACAACATATTTTTTCCCCTTTTATTTCAGTTCCAGGATTTCATTGACGGGGTTGCTGACGGCTGCCTGGAACTGCCTGGAAGGTTGGCTGGCTGGCTGGCTGGACGCGGGGGCGTGGGATAAAGGTTTCCTCTCTCTTTCAAATAAAAAGAGAGAAAGGGAGAGAGAAAGTTCAAATAAACGGACGTAGAGAGAGAGAGAGAGAGAGAGAAACGCAGGAATGGCCAGATAAAATACTACTTACTCGGAAAAAAAAGAGATAGACAAAAAAAGAGAAAGAGAGAGAAAGGAGGAATGATGCGGGGGACACCATCAACGACAAATGGCAGAGACAATTTTCACTGAGA
>NC_061090.1:26162598-26184210 GCF_015104395.2 Macrobrachium nipponense | reverse complement strand
CTATATGACAGAGCCCCATCCTATCCTTTCATTTCTAGGGATAGGAGCAGTATCCACCACTTCCTCCTACAAGGGAGGAAGTGGATGCCTACAAGAGTCAAACCCATGACTTTATATTTGCTCCTGTACAGGAACAAGTTCTTACATTGCTGGTACGAAGAGATACGCTTGCCTCTCTCTTAGTACTCGGTCCAGAGGTCTGACCATTGATCCTGCGGTGCACACCCCGATCAATCGGACAGAGGCTTGGATCCCTCCCTCGCTCTTACGACAGGGAGGCTTCCAAGGTTGGGCGAACACCAGTCTGTTCAACAAAAGACTCAGATTCCACCCACCCAACCAAGAATGAGTCTTCCTATTGTAAAAGGACCGAAGGTTTTGTATGCCGTGTCGGAACAAATGACAATTTTGTCCAAAATTGCATTTTTCCTTTTTAACTATACAAACCTGAGGTCCTTTTACACATAGCCCCACCTCATGCCACCCCTCACTCTGCAGTTTTTGCTTGGGCCAAAAGCAAAAGTGATTTGTTTACCTCCCAGTCGCGCGCGCGTCGCGGCTGTCGGACAAGCAGTTAACTACCGAACCCCTTGTTCGAAAGCTTACGACCTATCCAGCTGCCGCTAGTACCTTCCTATTGTAAAAGGACCTCAGGTTTGTATATAGTTAGGAAAAATGCAATTTGGACAAATTGTCATTTTGCCATTCTTAGCATGCAAACATTAAAGGTTTTATTTATTTCTGGCATACAGTTATTAAAAAAAAAAAAATACTAATATAGACTTAAATCAATGAAAAGTGCTAGCAAAAAAAAAAAAAAAAAAATTATAATCCACTTATCCGTAGTCTGCTCCGCTATGGTTTTCGGCAGCCAGATGTACGACAAGGTTAAAAACATTGGCTTGTATCTACTTTAGAAATATCTGTCATTTTTTGGGGTAATTTGGTTGCAAAATAGGGATAATATACATGAATTAAATTAACATTTTTAAATAACAAAGTAAATTTGAACTAAATAATGAGTAAAGTAAACAATTTAGGGAATAAAACTTTGCAGTGTCATCATCTGCTGTTTGTAACTGTGTTTGTGGAGTGCGCGATTAGGAACTAGGAACAGCAACTTGGTTAAAGTACAATGTGGAGTGAATTGAGACCAAAATGTGTATAATAACAATCAAATAAGCACTGTGGAGTTTCAGTTGTGATGGCAGTAAGGATAAAACCACCGATTACAAGGTAAAACATGAATTCAGTTCAAACCATGACCCCGGGAATAACAGGTTTCATACTTTCACTAATATAGGCAACAAAATGTTGTTTTATTGTGCTGATTGCAACTCTAATCTTGAGTAAGATCAATAAAACGTTACATAAATACGCTAACATTGTTCAAATGAGTGCTGGAAGCTGGAAGATGGTGTCCATCCGTGAACAGACCCGTCTATCCACACGATAGCCGCCATATTGGATTTCAAAACTGTCGTGAAAACATATTTTACGAAGAGCGCCACATGCTTATTTTAGCTCATATGGGGCTTTCATATATCACATTGTGTTGACGAAACTTCAATCTTTTGAATGGTATGCTTAGAGTTGTAATTGTATATACTTGTTTCACCAATTAAATATCGAGTGAATACGACCCGTCCCAGTGTGGATGATGGTGGATCGTCTGTTCAGCTTATTGGGCTAAAAGTTAGACCACTTAGGGTTTTTTTGACAGTTTCACCGGCCAGTTTCCTGGGCCTCACAACAACCAAATCCATCTACACAGGTAAGTAGTCCCTTCGCACCCTAAGTCAGGTTAGGTTGGTTTGTTAGGTTAGGTCACAGCCATTGTTACCACACTGGTTGTCTGTTCTTCAGCCGAAGGTTTGGACATGAAAATTGGCCGATGGTAAGCTTGGCCTGCGAAACTGGAGCCACTCCACCACTTAAGTTCAAACATCAGTATGAGACGTTGGTTGATTAACCTAGGCTGTACCCTAATATTTATTTTGTTTATAGGCCAGTTGTCCAGTGGTTTGTGCTTGGAGAGCTTGGAAATACTATGGCTAGCCCTTTGGGATGAACATAAAAACAGAAAATATTATTTCTTATAAAATACCAAACACAAGGTAGTAAATATACAGCAGCAACAAAGCAGCCACTTCACACTTCCCAAAAAGCACTTAAACTTATACCATTAGGGTAAACAACCGAGTGGACTGGCCAATACACCGATTACCGCGGTTTTGCCCACCCTCTGAAAAAGTGCTTTAACACGTCCTGACACCGGAGATGGTCATCAGTCATGAGTTGTTGGTGGTGATAACAGGAGCTCAAGACCTCTACTCTCCTTTTGAAGTAAGTATTTTTTCCAAAGTTGAGAAATTAAGGCCATATTTTAATATTTAAACAGAGGGTAATGAAAAGTGTGGCCAACGCAGTGCACACTACCCCAAAACGCTTTCAAAATTTTTACTTAAGAATCAAAAAGTTTAGAAGATTGACGCCATCTCAATGTTTGCGGAGTCACTTGTGTCAACAAACTTCCCATTTCCCCCCGTGCTAAATCCACACACCACTTGTACCCATAGACGCTGGGGCACTTTCATCACAACAACTTGTAAACCCGACCTCTAACCAGTACTTAATACTACTTATCTAAGGGGACTAAGGCATTCTTTGCAGCGTTTTGCACTCTTCAATTGTTTATCAGTGTTGTCAATTGATATGTGTTTATCCTCCAACTGGATATAAACTTACACAAATCTGATTAGAAGTAAGTGAAATTAGCGTTTGTTCCGATACGTAATACAAACCCTCGGTCCTTTAACAATAGGAAGTAGCTAGCGGCAGCTGGAACGGTCGTAAGCTTCGAACAAGGGGAGAACGGTAGCTTAACTGCTTGTCGACATCGTCGCGCGCCGCGCGACTGGGAGGTAAACAAACCACTTTTGCTTTCGGCCGTGAGTGGGAAGGACGTGCTCGTCATCGCTCTGCCCGCTTTGTCGTTTGCTTTGAGTTTGAGTATTTGCCCTCTCTTTCTGTATAAATCAGAGTGATTGTAAGTACTTGTGCATTTCTTTTATTGATCTTTGCAATGAGTGAAGAAGAAATGGAGATATCACCACGCCCTCCGGTCGCCCGTAGAGTGTGTCCCGGGCTGGAGGGGCGTAGATGTGGGGGATTTAGATCGTTTGTCGATGTAGATCCTCACGAGGTTTGTACTCGTTGTCGGGGGCGAGAGTGCTCCCGCAACGAGCCCTGTGTAATATGTATGAATTGGTCCGAGGCGCAGTGGGTGCTGTACGAGGGCAGGAAGAGACTTAGGCCGCCCAAGAAGTCATCGGAAAGTCCAGTGACTCCTTTGGTAACGGACACTTCGTCCTCTTTCCTGCCCCCCGGCCAGCCCCCACGTTTCGCGTTCCTTCTGCGGGGGGGGTAGCGGAGTCCTTCTCCTCTCTCGATCCGTCGAGTGTGGATGAGGGCGCCCGCATACCCGGACGTCCAGTTGTACTCGGGTCTTCCGTCCGCTCTGGGGGGGGTTCTTCTCCCCCAGGCGTGAGGAAACCCCTCTGACTAACCCAGACTGTTGCTTTCCGCAGGTGTGCCATCAGCGAAGGACGACCTGGGACAGGTGTGGGAGTCGCTGGGACTGCAGGGAGTGCCGAGCATCCAAGGGTTGATTCAGCGGTTGGCGGGGTCGGCAGTGGTCACTCATGGTGCGGTGACCACTACTACAACCACAGTAACGACACCAGCATATGAGATGCCACCGCATCTGGTGTATACGCCACATATAATGTCGGTGACACCCACGGCTGCTATACAAAAACCCCATTACTGCCGTGCCAAAGAGGACGGTGCCACCACCACCTGGTTTTTTTGTATTGCCGACCCGGACTTCCGCTGCCCAAAGAGTACTCCCCTGGACCTGCCGCCAGTGCCGAGGATGACGGTAGCTGCCGACAGGACGCCTGGCTCTCCGTGGTACCTGCCGTGCCTGCCGTACCTGTTGCTCCCAGCCGCTCATTCCTTTCAGATCAGGCTGCTGCTCATTCACTTTCAGATGTTCCTGCCGTTCCCGGACCTGTTCCTGTTGTTCCTGCTTGGTGGTGCTGTCACAGTCTCAGGTCTTTCCGGACAGGTGCAGTCGGGCCCTGTTGCTTCGGCAACTGCCCCGGCTCCCTCCTGGATGGAAGACCTGACGTCTGTCCTGCGGAGCCTGGCGAAGAAGAAAGGAAGGAAGAGGAAGAAGGTTGTCGTCGTCGTCTTCGTCGTCTTCTTCGTCGTCTGCTGCCTCTCCTTCCCCTTCGACTTCTAAGGCTAAACAGCCGAAGAAGAAGGCTGCCTCCTCCCCCCCTCCCCCCCAAGAAGACTCCTTCGGGATCTTCTAAGGGCCCGGCTTCGCTCAGGCGAGCTGGGGAGCTCTTCTGCTGGTCCTCCTGTGCCTTCGGGAACGGGGCCCTCGCTTCTTCTGCAAAGAAGAAGTCGACGGGGACCAGAGTGGTGCACCAGCCTCGGCTGGTGCGTCCGCACCTGGTGCTAGCGGTTCTGCCGCTAAACCAGGTTCCGTCTCGGCCGCTTCTCGTTCGCGAGAAGCACCGAGTGGACGCTCTTCCAAAGAAGACCGTCCAGCCAAAGTTTTGACGCCCGAGCTCGCTCGCCGTCAAGACAGCGGCGCGGAGCAGAAGACTGGCGAGAGTCGTGCACACGACTCTCGCCAGGCCAGTGGACGCTCTCGCAGCGATCAACTGGCTGCTCGGGCTGACGTGACGGTCCGCTGACCGGCCACGGGCTGAGGCGAGTAAGGAGTCCCCCACAGCCGCCGGTACCACCAGCCACGCTGGTACCAGCGGTTTGACGCGCCGAGAGGACGCTGGCCGGTCTCGACGCGACAGAGAGCCTAGCAGGTCCCACCCGTCCGCCGCTCCCGATGGGACCGGCGGAGACGGTGACCAGCGGCAGCTCGCCTGACGCTAGAGATCGGTCTCGACGTTCTCAGCCGAGCCAATCGCCCCAGGCGAGCGGTAAGGCTAGGCCTGCGGCTTGACCGTCACCGCGGGTTGACGATCAGCAGCAGCCCTCCACGCACGCTGGTCCTGCCAGCGAGCGAGGGGGGAGCGTCAGGTCCTGCCTCTCCCGTACCTTCAACCTCCTCGGGCTATACCGGGAGGAGCGAGGTACCGAGGAGCGATCACGAGAGGTGCGCCGCTCGTGACCCAGCTATGACGCCGTACGGCTCAGGCACGGTTTTAGGACCGACCAGAACGTACGCGCAAGTAGTTGGAGGCGACCGTCAGGGGTCTGTCGCTGTTCCTCCTTCTGAAGGAGGAGTATCGCGGGATATGCTCTTGCTGGAGGGACTGGACGGTCCTACTCCACAAGACGCTGTAACTCCCGAGATACAGAGGAACTTTGCGGAGGTCATTAAGCTGATGCGTCTGCATAATGACCTCGCGGAAGGATCGCCGCTACCACCGGCAGAGCCCACGTCCCGGCTCGAATCATTTTGGGGTCCCAAGAGGGAACCCAAAATGATGGTGGGATTACCGCGATCTGAGCTTGCAGACTCGGTCCTGGATCAGGTGGAGAATCTCGTCTCAGGACGGGAGGACTCGCTAAAGTCCGGACGGTCTTCTAAGCTGCTTCCTCCTCCTCTACAGCGGCAGAGGCGATTCTACGTGCCTTCGGAAGACCCGATACTGCCGAAACAGGTTAACCCGGAGTTAGCGAGGCTGACTCCAGGTGTGTCCCTGCAGCAGCTCCTGTCGGAGAACCTATGGTTCTCGCAGCAGGAGGCACTTGCCCTGGAATCTACCGCTATGGCAGCATTCCAGGCAGTTTCCTGGTTGGATTTGTGGTCCCTCACAATATCCAAAGTAGCGGCCGGCTCTGGGAGCTCTGCTCTCGAAGACGGACGCTTCTTTTAGGAGACTGTGCCAGTCTGGAGGAAGAGCAATCTCTTACCTCGCCCATCAGACTGCTAACCTGTGGGCCAACTTGGTTCTTCGACGTAGGGACGCAGTCCTTACCCGAGTGACCAAGGGGGCCGGATGTGAGGCGGCACTCGGGCTTCGAAATGGACCTCTTAGGAGTTCCCCAGCTCTCTTTCCTGGAGAGATGGTGGACGCTGCGGTGGAAAGGCGGCGCACTGACGAGAGTGACCGCTTAGTCCACCAGGCAGTCTCGAAGGTTACTGGGCAATCTCGAGCGACTGCGGCCAAAACCAAAGAGCTTGGCTAGCGCTTCCACGGCGGCGAAGACGGTTGCAACCGTCCAAACCCCGTGTGAAGACTCCTGTAGTTTCAACTTCTGCTAGAGGAGGCCGCAACCAGCCCTCCTCCCAGCCCTTTCCTTTCCCCGAGGGGGTGCTGGAAAGAAGTCGAAACGAGGTGGGAAACGCTAGGGACGCGTTCCCCCTCACCTGCTGCCGGAAGTGGGGGGGTGCCTGGCGAGCCATTGGGCGACTTGGCAGCGCTACGGCGCCGAGAACTGGATAGTAGACGTCCTTCGGGAGGGATATCTACTACCCTTCGAGTCTCGGCCCCCCCTCATCTCCAATCCGGTCCATCTACAGACCTATTCCGGGGATCAGCACAAGGACAACGCTCTTCGACAGGAGATCAAGACCATGCTGGCGAAACGAGCTGTAGAAATCGTGGAGGACCAGTCACCGGGCTTTTACAGCCGCCTCTTCCTAGTGGAGAAGGCATCGGGGGGGCTGGCGTCCGGTGATAGACCTCTCTCCCTGAACCGCTTCGTTCGCACGGCGCGGTTCACGATGGAGTCGGCACGCTCAGTGCTCGACTCGATCATGGGGGAACGATTTCATGCTTTCAGTGGACTTGAAGGACGCGTATTTTCAAATACCCATCCATCAGTCCTCCAGAAAGTACCTCCGCTTCATCTTCGACGGGACGGTGTACCAATTCAGGGCACTTTGTTTCGGTCTGTCAACCGCCCCACAGGTGTTCACGCGAGTGTTCACTCTGGTGTCGGCTGTGGGCCCATTCGAACGGGATACGTCTTCTGAGGTATCTCGACGATTTGGCTAGTCCTGGCGAGCTCCCGCTCGCAGTTGCTACAGGACAGAGATCGACTTCCTCAAGTTTTTTGTCACGATCTGGGGATCGTGATAACTATGAGAAGTCCGATCTCGAACCCAAGCAGAAGATGAAGTACCTGGGTATGCTGTAGACACGGTAGCAGGGCAAGTCTTTCCCGCAGACTTGCGGATCAGCAAATTCTGGGAGGCAGCCGGCCGGTTCCTGTCTTGGCAGGAACAGGCAGCACAGCAATGGCAAGTCGTGATCGGCCATCTGTCGTCACTCGAGAAGTTAGTCCCTCACGGCGTCTTCACCTGCGGTCTCTCCAGTGGAGGCTAAGGGAGAGTTGGTCTCAGGCCAAGGACCCTCCTTACTTTCCCGTGGCTATCACGGACAAGGTGAGGCAGGACCTAGCCTGGTGGCTCGACGACAAGAACCTCTTAAGAGGAGTGCCCATACGCACTCCCCCCCCGGAGATGCTTCTGTTCTCAGACGCATCGACCGAGGGATGGGTGGGGCGCACACCTGGAGGAGTTGCTGACTGCAGGTGTGTGGGACCATCACGAAAAGCACCTTGTTTTCGATACGTAATACAAACCTGAGGTCCTTTAACAATAGGAAGTAGCTAGCGGCAGCTGGAACGGTCGTAAGCTTCGAACAAGGGGAGAACGGTAGTTAACTGCTTGTCCGATCGTCGCGCGCCGCGCGACTGGGAGGTAAACAATCACTTTTGCTTTCGGCCGTGTGTGGGAAGGACGTGTTTGTCATCGCTCTGCCCGCTTTGTCGTTTGCTTTGAGTTTGAGTATTTGCCCTCTCTTTCTGTATAAATCAGAGTGATTGTAAGTACTTGTACATTTCTTTATTGATCTTGCAATGAGTGAGGAAGAAATGGAGATATCACCGCGCACCTCCAATCGCCCGTAGAGTGTGTCCCGGGCTGGAGGGGCGTAGATGTGGAGGTTTTAGATCATTTGTTGATGTGGACCCTCACGAGGTTTGTACTCGTTGTCGGGGGCGAGAGTGCTCCCGCAACGAGCCCTGTGTCACATGTATGAATTGGTCCGAGGCGCAGTGGGTGCTGTACGAGGGCAGGAAGAGACTTATTAGGCCGCCCAAGAAGTCATCGGAAAGTCCAGTGACTCCTTTGTATACAACGACACTTCGTCCTCTTTCCTGCCACCCGGCCAGCCCCCACGTTTCGCGCCTTGGCCCCTGCGGGGGGGGTAGCGGAGCGTCCTTCTCCTCTCTCGATCCGTCGAGTGTGGATGAGGGCGCCCGCTACCCGGACGTACAGCTGTACTCGGGTCTTCCTACGCTCTGGGGGGTGCGTCTCCCCCAGGCGTGAGGAAACCCCCTCTAACTAACCCGACTGTTGCTTCCGCAGGTGTGCCATCAGCGAAGGACGACCTGGGACAGGTGTGGGAGTTCGCTGGGACTGCAGGGAGTGCCCAGCATCCAAGGGTTGATTCAGCGGTTTGGCGGGGTCGGCAGTGGTCACTCATGGTGCGGTGACCACTACTACAACCACAGTAACGACACCAGCATATGAGATGCCACCGCATCTGGTGTATACCGCCACATATAATGTCGGTGACACCCACGGCTGCTATACAAAAACCCATTACTGCCGTGCCAAAGAGGACGGTGCCACCACCACCTGGATTCTTTGTATTGCCGACCCCGGACTTCCGCTGCCCCAAAAGAGTACCCCCCTGGACCTGCCGCCAGTGCCGAGGATGACGGTAACTGCCGACAGGACGCCTGGCCTCTCCTGTGGTACCTGCCGTGCCTGCAGTACCTGTTGCTGTTCCAGCCGCTCATTCCTTTTCAGATCAGGGGCCTGCGCATTCTCCTTTCAGATGTTCCTGCCGTTCCTGCTGTTCCCGGACCTGTTCCTGTTGTTCCTGCTGTTGGTGGTGCTGTCACAGTCTCAGGTCTTTCCGGACAGGTGCAGTCGGGCCCTGTTGCTTCGGCAACTGCACCCCGTCTCCCTCCTGGATGGAAGACCTGACGTCTGTTCTGCGGAGCCTGGCGAAGAAGAAGAGGAAGAGGAAGAAGGTGTCGTCGTCGTCTTCTTCGTTGTCTGCTGTCCTCTCCTTCCCCTTCGACTTCTAAGGCTAAACAGCCGAAGAAGAAGAAGGTTGCCTCCTCCCCCCCTAAGAAGACTCCTTCGGGATCTTCTAAGGGCCCGGCTCGCTCAGGCGAGCTGGGGAGCTCTTCTGCTGGTCCTCCTGTTCCTTCGGGAACGGGGGCCCGTCGCTTCTTCTGCAAAGAAGAAGTCGACGGGGACCAGAGGTGCACCAGCCTCGGCTGGTTGCGTCCTCACCTGGTGCTAGCGGTTCTGCCGCTAAACCAGGTTCCGTCTCTGGCCAGCGTTCTCGTTCGCGAGAAGCACCGAGTGGACGCTCTTCCAAAGAGGACCGTCCAGCCAAAGTTTTGACGCCCGAGCTCGCTCGCCGTCAAGACAGCGGCGCGGAGCAGAAGACTGGCGAGAGTCGTGCACACGACTCTCGCCAGGCCAGTGGACGCTCTCAGCAGCGATCAACTGGCTTGCTCGGGCTGACGTGACGGTCGCTGACCGACCACGGGTTGAGGCAGGAAGGAGTCCCCACGGCCGCCGGTACCAGCCACGGCTGGTACCAGCGGTTTGACGCGCCGAGAGGACGCTGGCCGGTCTCGACGCGACAGAGAGCCTAGCAGGTCACCCGTCCGCCGCTCCCGATGGGACCGGGCGGAGACGGTGACCAGCGGCAGCTCGCCTGACGCTAGAGATCGTCCTCGACGTTCTCAGCCGAGCCAATCGCCCCAGGCGAGCGGCAAGGCTAGGCCTGCTTGCCCGACCGTCACCGCGGGTTGACGATCAGCAGCAGCCCTCCACGCACGCTGGTCCGGCCAGCGAGCGAGGGGGGAGCGTCAGGTCTGCCTCTCCCGTACCTTCAACCTCCTCGGGCTATACCGGGAGGAGCGAGGTACCGAGGAGCGATCACGAGAGGTGCGCCGCTCGTGAACCCAGCTATGCGCCGTACGGCTCAGGCACGGTCTTAGGACCGACCAGAACGTACGCGCAAGTAGTTGGAGGCGACCGTCAGGGGTCTGTCGCTGTTCCTCCTTCTGAAGGAGGGGTATCGAGGGATATGCTCTTGCTGGAGGGACTGGACGGTCCTACTCCACAAGACGCTGTAACTCCTGAGATACAGAGGAACTTCGCAGAGGTCATTAAGCTGATGCGTCCTGCATAATGACCTTGCGAAGGATCGCTGCTACCACCGGCAGAGCCCACGTCCCGGCTCGAATCATTTTGGGGTCCCAAGAGGGAGCCCAAAATGATGGTGGGGTTGCCACGATCGGAGCTTGCGGACTCGGTCCTGATCAGGTGGAGAATCTCGTCTCCGGACGGGAGACTCGCTAAAATCCGGACGGTCCTCTAAGCTGCTGTTCTTTCCTCCTCCTCTACAGCGGCAGAGGCGATTTTACGTGCCTTCGGAAGACCCGATACTGCCGAAACAGGTTAACCCAGGAGTTAGCGAGGCTGACTCCAGGTGTGTCCCCTGCAGCAGCTCCTGTCGGAGAACCTATGGTTCTCGCAGCAGGAGGCACTTGCCCCTGGAATCTACCGCTATGGCAGCATTCCCAGGCAGTTTCCTGGTTGGATTTGTGGTCCCTCACAATATCCAAAGTAGCGGCCGGCTCTGGGAGTTCTGCTCTCGAAGACGACGCTTCTTTCAGGAGACTGTGCCAGTCTGGAGGAAGAGCAATCTCTTATTACCTCGCCCATCAGACTGCTAACCTGTGGGCCAACTTGGTTCTTCGACGTAGGGATGCAGTCCTTACCCGAGTGACCAAGGGGGCCGGGCGTGAGGCGGCACTCGGGCTACGAAATGGACCTCTTAGGAGTTCCCCAGCTCTCTTTCCTGAGAGATGGTGGACGCTGCGTGGAACGCGGCGCACTGACGAGAGTGACCGCTTAGTCCACCAGGCAGTCTCGAAGGTTTCTTGGCAATCTCGAGTAACTGCGGCCAAACCAAAGAGCTTGGCTAGCGCTTCCACGGCGGCGAAGACGGTTTGCACCGTCCAAACCCCGTGTGAAGAACTCCTGTTGTTTCAACTTCTGCTAGAGGAGGCCGCAACCAGCCCTCCTCCCAGCCCTCCTTTCCCCGAGGAGGTGCTGGAAAGAAGTCGAAACGAGGAGGGAAACGCTAGGGACGGCGTTCCCCTCACCTGCTGCCGGAAGTGGGGGGGTGCCTAGCGAGCCATTGGGCGACTTGGCAGCGCTACGGCGCCGAGAACTGGATAGTAGACGTCCTTCGGGAGGGATATCTGCTACCCTTCGAGTCTCGGCCCCCCCTCATCTCCAAACCGGTCCATCTACAGACCTATGTCCGGGGATCAGCAAAGGACAACGCTCTTCGACAGGAGATCAAGACATGCTGGCGAAACGAGCGTAGAAATCGTGGAGGACCAGTCACCGGGCTTTTACAGCCGCCTCTTCCTAGTGGAGAAGGCATCGGGGGGCTGGCGTCCGGTGATAGACCTCTCTCCCCTGAACCGCTTCGTTCGCACGACGCGGTCACGATGGAGTCGGCACGCTCAGTGCTCGACTCGATCAGGGGGGGGGAAACGATTTCATGCTTTCAGTGGACTTGAAGGACGCGTATTTTCAAATACCCATCCATCAGTCCTCCAGAAAGTACCTCCGCTTCATCTTCGACGGGACGGTGTACCAATTCAGGGCACTTTGTTTCGGTCTCTCAACCGCCCCACAGGTGTTCACGCGAGTGTTCACTCTGGTGTCGGCTTGGGGCCCATTCGAACGGGATACGTCTTCTGAGGTATCTCGACGATTGGCTAGTCCTGGCGATCCCCGCTCCCGCTCGCAGTTGCTGCAGGACAGAGATCGACTCCTCAAGTTTTGTCACGATCTGGGGATCGTGATAAACTACGAGAAGTCCGATCTCGAACCCAAGCAGAAGATGAAGTACCTGGGTATGCTGATAGACACGGTAGCAGGGCAAGTCTTTCCCGCAGACTTGCGTATCAGCAAATTCAGGAGGCAGCCGGCCGGTTCCTGTCTCGGCAAGGAAACAGGCAGCACAGCAATGGCAAGTCGTGATCGGCCATCTGTCGTCACTCGAGAAGTTAGTCCCTCACGGGGGGCGTCTTCACCTGCGGTCTCTCCAGTGGAGACTAAGGGAGAGTTGGTCTCAGGCCAAGGATCCTCCTTACTTTCCCGTGGCTATCACGGACAAGTGAGGCAGGACTAGCCTGGTGGCTCGACGACAAGAACCTCTTAAGAGGAGTGCCCATACGCACTCCCCCCCCGGAGATGCTTCTGTTTCTCAGACGCATCGACCGAGGGATGGGGCGCACACCTGGAGGAGTTGCTGACTGCAGGTGTGTGGGACCATCACGAAAAGCACCTTCACATCAATGTCCTGGAACTCAAGGCGGCGTTCAACGCTCTCCAAGAGTTTCAGGACCGCTTGGTGGGACACTCAGTGGTGTTGATGTGCGACAACACCACAGTAGTGGCATATGTCACAAGCAGGGGGGGCTAGTGTCTCTTCCGCTCCATCAGTTGACGGTGCAGGTGCACGAGTGGGCCACGGCTCACTCGATAGAGCTGTCAGCACGCTACATTCCAGGCAAGAGGAATGTAGTAGCAGACAAGCTCAGCCGTCGGGATCAGGTGATAGGGACCGAATGGTCTCTACACCAAGACGTAGCGGAAAGGCTTCTTCAACCTGTGGGGGCGACCGGTCGTAAGACCTGTTCGCCACCCACACAACAGAAAACTTCAGGTTTTCTTTTCAGCTGTGCCGGACCCCTGGCAGCTGCAGAGGACGCTCTCCAACACCCCTGGGACAACCTCTTCGCGTACGCCTTTCCTCCCCCTTCTGTCTGATTCGGAAAGTGATCAGTCGAGCGCTGGTCACTCCCATCTCAGAATGATCCTGGTGGCTCCCAAACGGCCACAAGCCGTTTGGTATCCGGACCTGCTGGCTCTTCTTGCGGACGCACCGAGAGAGCTACCCACTTGGCACAACTCTAGCCCAGCCACACGTAGAACGGTACCACCAAGCAGTCCAGTCCCTTCAACTTCACGGCTGGCTGTTATCCACCATCTCTTGCGAACGAGAGGCTTTTCTCATAGCGCAGCAACAGAGATGGCTGGACACGTCCGACAGTCCTCTGCAGCTGTGTACCAGGGGAAGTGGGCCGTCTTCTGTGGTTGGTGTCGTAGACAGGGTCTGTCTCCTCTCAGAGCCACTCTTCAGCAGGTAGCGGATTTCCTCGTGTTTCTTCGCCGAGAGAAGCTCCTCTCAGTACCCACAGTTAAGGGATATAGAGCCGCCCTGGCTCTCGTCCTAAAACTGAGGGGACTGGACATCTCGAATTCGTTCGAGATATCCTTGCTAATGAGGAGCTTCGAAAGGTCTTGCCCACCCAGGGAACTCAGGCCCCCTGCGTGGGATGTGACTCTCGTACTTAGGAGTTTGACTCGAAGACCATTCGAGCCGATCCGAGAGTCGTCAGACGGGATCTGACCCTCAAGACCCTCTTCTTGCTGGCCCTGGCATCGGCGAAGAGAGTAGGGGAACTACATGGCCTTTCTTATGATGTTAAACATACCAGAGGCTGGTGGGGATCTGTGACGCTCGATTTCGTCCCGAACTTCGTAGCTAAGACTCAGAATCCGTCGATCCCTGACGACAGGTTCGAGTCTTTTCACGATCCCCTCCCTCCTGGACTTCACCGATAACGATGCGGATGAGATGCTGCTTTGTCCTGTGAGGGCGCTACGGCGCTATCTGAAGAGAACTCGACATCTCAGGCCTGAGTGTCGACGCCTCTTCGTTAGCACTGGGGTTACCAAGAAAGAAGTCTCCAAGAACACGCTTTCTTTCTGGCTGCGTGAGGTGATCAGAGAGCGTACGAAGCTGATGGTAGCGACGACATCCGTACGCTCCGACCGAGAGCCCACGAAGTCAGAGGTATCGGACCCTCCTTAGCGTTCCGTAAGAACTTCTCCGTGGCGCATGGTCCTGAAGGCAGGTGTCCTGGGCCAACCAGACCACCTTCACGTCCTTCTACCTTCGGGATATTGCCCACAAGTCCCTTGGATACTTTTTCCTTGGGACCTGTGGTGGCTGCTCAACACGTTGTGTAAGCTTACCCAGCACCCGAGCAGGCAGAACAGCATCGATTCCTGGTATGACTGGGAGAATGAATGCGTGAATGAGAGAGTGACTGGCTTCTCTTCACCATCTTTTTCTACCTCTACCTGTGGGCAGAGGGATAACGTCGTTACCTTGCTGGAAGGGAGTCAGATGCAGGTAAGCTATTCAACGGAGCTCCATCCTACCTCTTTAACTAGAGATAGGAGTATATACCACTTTCTCCAACAAGGGGGAGAAAGTGGATGCCGACATGAGACAAACCCATTACTTTACATTTGCTCATGTAAAGGAAAAAGTTTCTTACAATGCTGGTACAAAGAGATACGCTTGCCTCTCTCTTAGTACTCGCCCAGATGTCTGACCATTGATCCTGCGGTGCACACCCCGATCAATCGACAGAGGCTTGGTCCCTCCCTCGCTCTCTTACGACCAGGGAGGCATTCCAGGGATGGACGAACACCAGTCCTGTTCATCAAAAAGACTCAGATTCCTCCCACCAAGAAGTGAGTCTTCCTATTGTTAAAGGAACGAGGGTTTGTATTACGTATCGGAACAAATGACAATTTGTCGAAAATTGCATTTTTCCTAACTATACAAACCTGAGGTCCTTTACATATAGTCCCTCCTCATGCCTCCCCTCACTCTGCGTATTTTGCATGGGCCAAAAGCAAAAGTGATGTTTGTTTACCTCCCAGTCGCGCGGCGCGCGACGATCGGACAAGCAGTTAACTACCGTTCTCCCCTTGTTCGAAGCTTACGACCGTTCCAGCTGCCGCTAGCTACTTCCTATTGTTTAAATGGACCTCAGGTTTGTATAGTTAGGAAAAATGCAATTTTCGACAAATTGTCATTTCACATCAATGTCCTGGAACTCAAGGCGGGCGTTTCTAACGCTCTCCAAGAGTTTCAGGACCGCTTGGTGGGACACTCAGTGGTGTTGATGTGCGACAACACCACAGTAGTGGCATATGTCAACAAGCAGGGGGGGCTAGTGTCTCTTCCGCTCCATCAGTTGACGGTGCAGGTGCACGAGTGGGCCACGGCTCACTCGATAGAGCTGTCAGCACGCTACATTCCAGGCAGAGGAATGTAGTAGCAGACAAGCTCAGCCGTCGGGATCAGGTGATAGGGACCGAATGGTCTCTACACCAAGACGTGGCGGAAAGGCTCTTCAACCTGTGGGGGCGACCGGTCCGTAGACCTGTTCGCCACCCGCACAACAGAAAACTTCAGGTTTTCTTCTCAGCTGTGCCGGACCCATATGCAGCTGCAGAGACGCTCTCCAACACCCCTGGGACAACCTCTTCGCTTACGCCTTTCCTCCCTTCTGTCTGATTCGGAAAGTGATCAGTCGAGTGCTGGTCACTCCCAATCTCAGAATGATCCTGGTGGCTCCCAAACCGGCCGCAAGCCGTTTAGTATCCGGACCTGCTGGCTCTTCTTGCGGACGCACCGAGAGAGCTACCCACTTGGCACAACCTTCTAGCCCAGCCACACGTAGAACGGTACCACCAAGCAGTCCAGTCCCTTCAACTTCACGGCTGGCTGTTATCCACCATCTCTTGCGAACGAGAGCTTTTCTCGTAGCGCAGCAACAGAGATGGCTGGACACGTCCGACAGTCCTCTGCAGCTGTGTACCAGGGGAAGTGGGCCGTCTTCTGTGGTTGGTGTCGTAGACAGGGTCTGTCTCCTCTCAGAGCCACTCTTCAGCAGGTAGCGGATTTCCTCGTGTTTCTTCGCCGAGAGAAGCTCCTCTCAGTACCCACATTAAGGATATAGAGCCGCCCTGGCTCTCGTCCTAAAACTGAGGGGACTGGACATCTCGAATTCGTTCGAGATCTCCTTGCTATGAGGAGCTTCGAAAGGTCTTGCCCACCCGGGAACTCAGGCCCCCTGCGTGGGATGTGACTCTCGTACTTAGGAGTTTGACTCGAAGACCTTTCGAGCCACTCCGAGAGTCGTCAGACAGGGATCTGACCCTCAAGACCCTCTTCTTGCTGGCCCTGGCATCGGCGAAGAGAGTAGGGGAACTACATGGCCTTTCTTATGATGTTAAACATACCAGAGGCTGGGGATCTGTGACGCTTGATTTCGTCCCGAACTTCGTAGCTAAGGACTCAGAATCCATCGATCCCTGACGACAGGTTCGAGTCTTTCACGATCCCCTCCCTTCTGGACTTCACCGATAACGATGCGGGATGAGATGCTGCTTTGTCCTGTGAGGGCGCTACGGCGCTATCTGAAGAGAACTCGACATCTCAGGCCTGAGTGTCGACGCCTCTTCGTTAGCACTGGGGTTACCAAGAAAGAAGTCTCCAAGAACACGCTTTCTTTCTGGCTGCGTGAGGTGATCAGGAGAGCGTACGAAGCTGATGGTAGCGACGACATCCGTACGCTCCGACCGAGAGCCCACGAAGTCAGAGGTATCGGACCCTCCTTAGCGTTCCGTAAGAACTTCTCCGTGGCGCAGGTCCTGAAGGCAGGTGTCTGGGCCAACCAGACCACCTTTCACGTCCTTCTACCTTCGGGATATTGCCCACAAGTCCTTGGATACTTTTTTCCTTGGGACCTGTGGTGTGGCTGCTCAACACGTTGTGTAAGCTTACCCAGCACCCGAGCAGGCAGAACAGCATCGATTCCTGGTATGACTGGGAGAATGAATGTGCGAATGAGAGAGTGACTGGCTTCTCTTCACCATCTTTCTCTACCTCTACCTGTGGGCAGAGGGATACGGTCGTTACCTTGCTGGAAGGGAGTCAGATGCAGGTAAGCTATTCAACAGAGCTCCATCCTATCTCTTTAACTAGAGATAGGAGTGTATATCCACCACTTTTCTCCAACAAGGGGGAGAAAGTGGATGCCTACATGAGACAAACCCATTACTTTACAGTTGCTCATGTAAAGGAAAAAGTTCTTACAATGCTGGTACAAAGAGATACGCTTGCCTCTCTCTTAGTACTCGGCCCAGAGGTCTGACCATTGATCCTGCGGTGCACACCCCGATCAATCGGACAGAGGCTTGGATCCCTCCCCTCGCTCTACGACCAGGGAGGCATTCCAGGGATGGACGAACACCAGTCTGTTTCATCAAAAGACTCAGATTCCTCCCACCAAGAAGTGAGTCTTCCTATTGTTAAAGGACCGGGGGTTTGTATTACGTATCGGAACAATGACAATTTGTCGAAAATTGCTTTTTTCCTAACTATACAAACCTGAGGTCCTTTACATATAGTCCCTCCTCATGCCACCCCTCACTCTGCGTATTTTGCATGGCCAAAAGCAAAAGTGATTTGTTTTACCTCCCAGTCGCGCGGCGCGCGACGATCGGACAAGCAGTTAACTACCTCTCTCCCCTTGTTCGAAGCTTACGACCGTTCCAGCTGCCGCTAGCTACTTCCTATTGTTAAAGGACCTCAGGTTTGTATAGTTAGGAAAAAATGCAATTTTCGACAAATTGTCATATCTATTTGTAGTATATATACGTAAATATTACAGCAATTTTATCATTACTGCATTACTATGACAACTAGAATTCATGGAAACAGTTTATAAATGCTTCGGCGTATGTGTGAAAGCTCCACTAGATTGGCAGCGATGAGTCTTTTTGCCGTCGTCTGCTCGTACTTCAGAAATATCTGTAAATTTTTGGGGTTGATTTGGTTGCAAAAAAGGCATAATAGACATTAATTAAATAAACATTTTGAAGTAAAGTTAAACTAATAATGAGTAAAGTAAACAATTAAGGGAATAAAGCTTTGCACCTCATAGAGAGTGTAGTCGTCTGCTGCTCGTAACTGTGTTTGCGGAGTGAATGCTTAGGAACCAGGAACAGCAACGTGGTTCAAGTGCAATGTGGAGTGAATTAAGACCAAAATAATAATAATTACAATCAAATAAGCACTGTGAGTTTCAGTTGTGATGGCAGTAAGGATAAAACCACAGATTACAAGGTAAAAATGAATTCAGTTTCAACCCTGACCCCAGATAAAAAGTTTTCATACTTTCACTAATATAAAGCAAAAAAATTTTGTTTTATATTCTTATTACAACTGCAATCTTGAGTAAGATCAATAAACGTTACATATATTCGCTAACATTGTTCAAATGAGTGCTGGGAAAGGTGGTGGATTGTCTGTGGTGAGAACGGCCAGCCACATGATTGCCGCCATATTGGATTTCAAAACTGCCTTGAAAACATTTTACAAAGAGCCCACATGCTTATTTTAGTTCGTATGGGGCTTTCATATATCACATTATGTTGGTGAAACTTCAATCTTTTGATTGGTATGCTTAAATTTGTATTTGTACTCTTGTTTCACCAATTAAATATCGAGTGAATAAGGCCTGGCCAGCGCGATGACGATGGATCATCTGCAGTTGTTTACCCTATTTCATAGTTTAGGAGAAAACACTTGCATCGAGAGAGGAACGCAGAGATCTTGGTGTGCTGCCTAGAATGGACCACAACTCTGAACTGATGCTCATGGCAGTGAATTCAAGTACTTTTTTGGGAAGATGGCCGCATTCCGGGATCAGTGGATGCTATGTTACCACTCAGTTGTTTAGCCTAGTTGTATTTTAACCTTAAACAGTTATTGCATTTTGTCTTATGCTTTAATGTGCTTGAAATGTTTCTGATAATTTTTTTTTTTAGTAAATTTTAGGTATACCTAACCTAACCATTAGGGTGGGGTCCGCTGTCTATAAAAGTACTCATTTGCTAATGAAATGAATTTCAAAAACACTGAAAGCTCACATGAAAACATAAATGGTGAACAGTAAAATAATGTTGTCTAGTCAATGATACTTTGGCCTGTTTCATAGTGGGTCGTAAGCCTGCTTAAAAGCAAATCAAAAGCATTTTAATCAGAGATGCAATTTTACCTTCCTTTAATCTAACCAGTCATGATGCAAGGTCTGGCTTGTTAAAAGTAACAAACACTAAAAAATACATATAGCATGAAAAGTTGTAAGGGTAGTTAGAGGGATGCATTCTATTCTAACTTAGTGTGTTGGGTTCCTATCTGGCTTGGTGGCTAGGTGGCATGACTTATAGCACCATAAAAGTCTCATTAGGGATAACATGCAGCGATGGTTCCAAACCTGACATAGGTTGCTGGGTTCTTACACAAGAAGGTGGTAGACCAGACATGTGGTGAAAATCAGAAGTAGCTTAGTGGATTTGTTAGAAAATGTAATCAGTTGATGATCTTGTTAATTAATTTTTTGAATTGTTCTTTACTTATGATTCAATAGTTGGAAACTTAAGGATAATTTAAAATAAGGTAGTGTCCTTACTGTAGTCTTTTATGATTTCACAATTTGATTTTTAAGTTTTTTATTAGCTGTGTCATGTTGGTTACTGTTGTTGTTTAAAGTTAGTGTGCTTCTGGTTACAGCTGATTCTAGATTAACTCTCTAACACAGTTAATCTGAAATTAATCAATGTTTCTCTTTACAGTGGTAAGGCATTATGGGGTGTTATATGTGGCACCTACATTTTGCCGTCTGATGAAGTTGTTGGAGAAGAGCTCCAACTAGCAACTCAGCACTTGCAGTTAGGTTTGTGTGCATATGAAAAGCCAAGTGGGAGTCATTATGAAGACTGGGCTAAGTCTGCTGATATCAAGCCAAATGAAAAGGAGTTCGTCAAGAAAATATTCCCTCTGCTGGTGTGTATATAATTTTTTAACTATCCAGAATATAGATAAGTTTCCTGTAATAGAGGAAATGTAGTTTTGTTCATGAAACTTACCTGACAGATATATATATAGCTGTATTTTCTGAAGTCCGACAGAATTTAAAAATTCGCGGCACACGCAGTGGCGGCCAGGTGGTAGTACCCATTCCCGCCGTGGGAGGCGATATCAGGAACTATTTCCCATTTTCTATTCATATTTTTTCTGTCGCCGGTCGGTAAACAACTGTTTACAGACCTCTGCCTAGGAGTTTTGAAAACTTCATTAGCCGCTTAGTATCCTAATCATTCTTTCGATTATTAACTTGGATTTGTGGCTAGGCATACGCTATCGTAAATTTTTTCATTGCATTTGATGTCTGAAGCTAGTTAGCCTAGTTTCAGACTTTGTTGTCTGCATGGTAAGGTGAGGCTACCGAACTTTCGGTAGACACTCGCTTAGTATATATGACGTTTACATGTTTTCTTTGCATAAGTTCAATGTAATTAGTGTAATGTGTGACTGATTACGGAAGAAGGAGGATTCATGTACGGATTTTAGAGCGTGTTAGAATCAGGAGTTTTCCTCCACAGTAACAGAAGTTAGAAATAATGAACCTTCTAACTCCTGTAGATTTTATTTTGCTAACCCTGTGGTATGGCTTACGGGCCTAGAAGAAGTGTCTGCTAGAGGATTACATCAAGTAATCTTAGACTAAAGTGCTCGCTCTCCAATCAGTGTTGTGAAGTGTAGTGCCCCTTGTGTTGTGGAGGGGGCGTCAGATCGGCCCCATAATGCCTCTAGGCCTGGACCTCTGTCGGACTCCCAGGACTCAGGGAGAGGGCATGTCGAAAGCCGCAAGAGGGTTACGGGGCTCCCCACCGATCTGGCGTCCCTTCGGCAGGCCCTGTTGACGCTTCCCAGGCTGCTAAAGATCGTGCACGTGCACGAATCTTGAAGGATTGCTTCTCGTTCTCCGAGCGTCCGTCCCCCCCTGCGCAGGGTTGGAGCTCTCGGAAGGACTCGCGCCCTCTAAGAAGCTTTAGAGAAGGGGACGCTTCACTTCCTCTCTCTCGTCAGGAGGGAACGTCAGATCGGCCCCATAACGCCTCTAGGCCTAGATCTCTGTCGGACTCCCAGGAAACCAGGGAGAGGGCATGTCAAAAGCCGAAGGAGGGTTACGGGTTTTTCATGCTGATCTGGCTTCCTTTCGGCAGGTCCTGTTGTCGCTTCCCAGGCTGCCGAAGATCGAGCACGTGCACGAATCTTGAAGGATTGCTTCTCTCCTCCGAGGCGTCCTCCCCACACAGGGGTTGGGTTTGGAGCTCTCGGAAGGACTCGCGCCCCTAAAAAGAAGCTTTAGAGAAGAGGACGCTTCACGTCCTCTCTCTCGTCACGAGAGGATGAAAGAGTCCTATGCCCTGTCAGGGCTCTCGAATTTTATTTATATAAACGAAGGAAGTAAGAGCTCCTTCGGGTAATTTATGGTGCTCAGGAAGAGACCACATTTACCCTTTTCGAAGAATGCACTGGCTCTTTTCCTAAGGGACATATTAAGGAGGCTCATTCATCTTTCCAGAAGAGTGATTTGAGCCTCCTGCGAGTGAACGCTCATGAAGTTAGAGCTGTTTCAACCTCGCTAGCATTCCAAAAGAATTTGGTAATCAAGGACATTCTTGATTCCACCTTTTGGAGGAGCAACTCAGTATTCGTCTCCTCT
>NC_061090.1:26160486-26162098 GCF_015104395.2 Macrobrachium nipponense | reverse complement strand
GCGCACGGTAAAACCGACCTAGCAGCCGTACGGCATAAGGTTTATCGAGACCCCACGTGTTCCACCCGCAGCGATTACGCTCAGTCCCGCCCGCTTATAAACAGACGCAGAACCTGCATATCGGGTATTTGTTGTGCGTAAAAGATAATGACTGTGAGAGAGCTCGCGGCCGACTCTTCCCGAAGGACAAATGACACATGACGTGACAGGTGCAAATGAGCGTCCAACAAAGCTCGGCGATGCCGGGAGTCGTGTTAACGGGGTTGACGAGCGTATAATGTACCTGTGTGAGTGAGTAAGAGAGAGAGAGAGAGAAGCCCCCACGAAGAGCCTTCTATATTTCGGACCACGCACGACCCCAGGGCAACGGCGGAGTCAAACGAGGGGCCCCAGGAAGCTTCTGGTGCGCTGACGGGCCCTTTTGGTGGGTCCGAAGGTCTGGCGATTTAGGAGGGAACGGCTGAAAACTTCGGTAATAACGGGGTTGGGGCGCCACCTTGCCCGGCCATTAAGTTGGTGTCAGAGGCTGGGGATCCTGTCCTGGAGACGGCATTCTCTCTCTCTCTCTCTCTCTCTCTCTCTCTCTCTCTCTCTCTCTCTCTCTTGAATAATTTCATACTGCACTACGAAAAAAATACATCAGAAGTGTCTCACTAATCCTATAACTCTCTCTCTCTCTCTCTCTCTCTTAGAATCGACCTTTGAGCGAAAAAGGAAAATAATGAGTAACCCGCAAGGCCCTGTGAAAAACACAAACCACCTGATCTTCGTTGATATTTAAAGTTCCCCTCTCTCTCTCTCTCTCTCTTCTCTCTCTCTCTCTCTCTCTCCCAATAAAACAGTATATATAGAGTTTTTATACCAGGTACATTACCCGCATTATATACAAGCCAGTTAAGGGATATCAATCCATTATGATTTTTCGCCCATAAAGTGAAAACCTGACGGATTATTAGGGTCCATTGTGCGTCAAAAAAAAAAAAAAAAAAAAAAAAAAACGAAATTGCCAGTTCATATTTCATTAAGCGTGAACATGATAGGCCCCAAAGCACTTCTAAATCAATTTGGTTTATGTAACGTTACGAGTTTTCCGGTCTAATAATAATAATAATAATAATAATAATAATAATAATAATAATAATAATAATAATAATATCCACTACTCACTATAATCAACCTTACAAAGTAATGTGTTTCAAGACAACAACAACAATAATAATAATAATAATAATGAAGACTAACTTAATGGACTACTATAATAAAATACTACTACTAGTTCTATTACTGCTACTATATTACATTAAAAAAATAATAATAATATTACTCACTTCGATCATCCTTACTAAATAATAAGTGTTTCAAGATAACAACCACAACAATAATAACAATAATAATGAAGACTAATTTAATTGACTACTATAACAAAATACTACTACTACTTCTATTACTACTGCTACTATATTATATAAAAATTACTCCTATTACTACTGGCTTCATAGCTCACAGCTACGCACATCAAAGTCGCTCTTATTAATAGTAATAACATTATGGCAATAATTCCCTCCATTACTACAGAGTAACCCTCCCCCTCCAGGCAAGACCGCTACCATAA
>NC_061090.1:26150486-26155486 GCF_015104395.2 Macrobrachium nipponense | reverse complement strand
TATAGTGAAAACGCGATAATGATGATAATGATCAGGGGATTGATATTGTTGACGACAGTGATAGGGGGATACTGTAGATAACAGTGATAACAGGATAATGTTTAGATGACGAAAGTAATAATGGAAGATGATAGTGAAAACGAGATGACTGCAGTGAGAAATCGACAAATAGTGATGGTGACGATGGTGATAATGTCAGGAGAAAATGATGATAAAAGATGATAGTGAAAGACTGTTTCGAAGATGCTGATGATGATAACGGGGAAATGTGGATGATGATGATGACGGGGATAGTGAAAAGACGATGATGACAACAGTAATGGTGAAGTCGAGGAATATTTATGATCCCACGGTTACAAATGGGAAGACAGTGCCAATAACGATGATAGTGATACCGGGAAGACGATGATGATGAAAATCACGAGTAATATGACGATAATGCAACGAATATGACTGTGAGAGAGAGAGAGAGAGAGAGAGAGAGAGAGAGAGAGAGAGAGTATACAAATAATATAACTAAACATTACCAGTATATCAAAATACACAAAATACGCTTTTTTAGTTTCCATTAAAATAACAGGATCCAAATTTCACAGCTCATAGGCCTAGTATATGTGCAGAGTATCGAAACGCCCGACGCGACCAAACTCATCTTATGTACAAAGAAAACACCCGGGGGTATAAAATGCCGGATAATAGATGAAAGGCAAACAACCCGAAAAGCCCTTGGGAGAAAAAGGGGAGGAGGGAGACAGGATAAGAAATAATAAAAATGTCACACGAAAAACCTACGGACATGACGAGGGACGGTGGGAAATGGATGCCAAAAAAACTCAAGTCATGGCAACTCGACGCAAACCATCTATTCGCCGGTGTATGTGCAACCTCTTCTTTCCGAGGAGATTCTTGCATAAATCCTCTAATATACCTTAGTATTACCAACGTCAGATGACGCGAGACGCATCAGTAAACCTCAGTTAAGTGATTCTAAGATAAAAAAAAAAAAAGCTTCATAAAACGTCGAAACACCGACGGCGTCCGCAGCACGCCGTATGGCAACATCGGCACCACCGGAACAACTTAACAGCTGCAAGGTCTCGAGAAAGGGAGGAGCGAGACTCCCCAAAAACCAGCGGCCGTTTCCCACATTGTTTCGTCGGCCCTCCGTCCCTCGACGCGGCGCCGTTTCGCTGCGAAACGGCGAAAGCAACAGTCAAGTCGTAGCAGAGAGCAAAAAGGAAGGCAGCCTCTTGAAGACGATGGAAAATAACGCCCGATACTGACGGTAAATGACGCTTAATCAGCCGTAAATTGACGGAGTGTAAACAGTTCTGTTCAGGGCTACGAAGCCTAGCCCAGTCGCTGATCATGATTTACTGCAGTGTTTAAATGCCTCTCATATTCGCACAGAGAGAGAGAGAGAGAGAGATGCGGAAGAAGACATCCTGCTCTACAAGTTGGGTTAAGGAACCTTATCGATTGTAATATCAAGGTTATATGCTCTAAATATAAACCAGACAAAAAATCAGTTAAAAAACACGCTTGCCTCTCTCTCTCTCTCTCTCTCTCACACACACAAACACACACACACACAATAGCTCCAATGGAAAGATATGAAAGCATTACGTACATTTCTTCGTCAAAAGGATGCCACACTAATCGTGAAATGTCTTCCAAGAGCTTATAATGTTAAAAAATTATCATGAAATCGAAATGAAACACAATAAGAGAAACTCCAAATACCTCATATGTACACACACACACACACACACACACACACACATATATATATATATATATATATATATATATATATATATATATAGGATATCACAAACTTCAATATCAATGAGCCTCCAATTCTCGCTAAGGCTCTGGAATGTCTCTCCTTCCATTCACAAGAGAGAGAGGAGAGAGATAGGGGGGGGGGGGGGGAAGGGAGGGGGGGGGGGGGGGGGAGGCAGGCCAAGGAATCCAGTTTCCAGTTAAGCGACTCCGTAAAAACGGAAGCCCAATTTGCAACAGGTCAATTTTTGGGTCCTTTTATTTCTTTCCCTGAATCTTCGTCCAGGCCCCTTCCCCTTTTGTTCCCCCTCCCCCCCAAAAAAAAGGTCACCCTTCACAGGCCGAGATTTTTCTTCTAAGCCACTTTTATTTTCTACACGCGATCCACGGAAAATATGAGATTTTTATCCTTTGAACATATTTTTACTTTGGTGCCGTATGAATTTAATTGGTCTATCAAACTAGTTTTCTCATCTTTCTCCATCAGCCCAAGTAGGCCTATCCATTGCTTTTCCTAGGTCCATATGAAACTTAGGAGAATCACAATCAATTTTATATTCAACTCTGACCAATAAAAAAAAATAGGCCACCAAAAAAGGAAAATTTTGCTGCAAACCTACGCAGATAAGCGTGATAGTACGAAACTGGTGCAACTAGTTTGATAGGCATATATTAGTAGATCAAAACCTGAAATTTAAATAAATCCGCATTAAATAGATGGAAGTAGAAACAATCCCCAAGTTTAACATTCGATTATATTTACATACACATGAAAGTTCTATAATAAGAGAAAAAAAAATTATACAGAACGTAAAATTGATACAATTATGGTCCCACCAGATGTTACAACACCACGTATATACTTTTGACAGAGAGAGAGAGAGAGAGAGAGAGAGAGAGAGAGAGAGAGAGAGAGAGAGAGAGAGGGTGAAAGGGTACCTCACGAGGCACTACGTTTTGTGTGAACTTACAATATATTACTTATTGTACATACTGACAGAAATTATACTGGAGTTGACTTCGGAACTGGCTACTATGAGCTAGAACAGCGAGTTAGTTTATCTATTAACTCGTCTAATACTTAAATATGTGAACTGGCTAATTTGCGAAGAGAAGGGTAAAGGCTTCTGTTTATAAAAGGTGCGTTGGAGGGTCGTGCAGATGTGCAGAATTGGATGACGTCAATGACTTGGCTGGACGCAGCTAGTCTCATCGCCTTCCGTTTAGCATAGTACGGCAGGTCGTGAAGATTATAAGCTTGTTTTTTATCTTTCTTTTTGGTGAAATTAAGGATGATGGCTCACTACTTTATCTATTTGGCCGAAGTTAGTTGGGAGTGGTGGTCATTCTGTGGAGCAATTGTCTATGATAGGTCTAATGAACGCAACCCAAGTACATTGATATCTCTGAAAATGTTACCATTATCCATACCGGCTGCTTACGACAGTTTAATAGGATTCTCCTGAGAGAGAGAGAGAGATAGGGGTGGGGGGGGGTGGGGTGGGGGGGGGGGGGGTGGGGGGGGGGGATGTGGGGAGATGAGATTTAAAGAGGACAATGCACGCAATGCAACAAACTCTATTTCGCATGTAAGAAAAATATCAACGTACAACTGAAGATCTTTGGTAGTATACCTTGTCCCACGTAGTATACTCGAGCGACACAGCCTCTACACTCGGAACCCTCACCTCACATGCCAACTCACAGACCCAGCGCATAAATTAAAACGTAAAGATGGAACTTCTCTCTCGCACTCCTCCCTATAGGCCTACGGGGTGGGCCCTGACTGAGCCTACTTAAGCATTCGGGGAATGCCGAGCGCGCGGGATCGTTAGAATTCCCACGCAAATCCCCCCTAGGCCTATATCTTATCACTCTCCGTTGATGACTTCCCCACACTCGCACACACACACATGCACGCACACACACACACACACACTATATATATATATATATATATATATATATATATATATATATATATATGTATATATGTATATATATACATATATATATATATATATATATATATATATATATATATATATATATATATGATATATATATACAGAGGTTGTCTGCCTGCGATGTTTACGATCCCGCAAGCACGTTGCTTAAATTGCGGGAATGTCTTCATTAGTTATCCGTTTAATTAAACAGACACACGAACACATTATATATATATATATATATATATATATATATAACATATATATATATACATATATACATATATATATATATGATATATACATTATGTGTCTTATACTATATGATTTGAAATCACGAAAAATTAAAAACGTGACGATTATACGAATAAAGTTACAACCACGTCTTTTTTCCTTCGTGACTGTAACTTTGTCATATATATATACATCCTGTTATCTTTTAACCCGGAATGTTAAACCCCTGGAAACACAGAAGAAGTATTAACGACATGAACTTCGAGAATAATCTTGTGGCTCTTACTAGTATGGTAAATTCAACTTGAAAAGTTTGAATACTACTCGGATTCCTATTATTGACAATATAAAGTTCAAGTGTGTGTTTAGTACGAGAGAGAGAGAGAGAGAGAGAGAGAGAGAGAGAGAGAGAGAGAGAGAGAGATGCCAGTACCTAACGGAGCCTTTGAACAAAATGAAACGCAAATAAATACTACGTTACAGAAAAAAGTAACCATGGCACCACCTTGAGGAACACCCTGATATTCCCGATCTTGAAGAACACCCTGTTATTCCCCTCTGGTCTCCGAATTTCCCCTGAGGAGCGCTATTCCTTGCAATTCCCTTGGGGAACTTTGAGTTTGCCCCGTGCAATCACCTTTAGGTCCTACCCAAAAGCTTATTTATATACCCTTGTGGTCCTCTTAGGTAGCACAAAGATAGTGCTATGGTGGTCCTTCCTCCCTCCCCCGTCCATGGTTTCTCCGAGGCCACCAAGAGTTTGCCCCTGATGCCCTTAGGGACATCCACAGATTTCAATTTCAGTTCTCTAGAATTAGCACCGTATGACATATACAAGAGACCCAGGGGTACAGAACAGACCCATACGAGAGAACCCAGAAGAACAAAACAGATCCATGCAAAAGGACCCAAAGGAAGTGAACGAACCCACGCTTTGATAACCCACAGATGGAGAACAGAAGTACACAACGGACCCATATGAAGAGACCCCATAAACACAGAACGGACCCATATGAAGAGACCCAATAAACA
>NC_061090.1:26125486-26137986 GCF_015104395.2 Macrobrachium nipponense | reverse complement strand
AACAAAATTAATTACACAGAAACATAACCCCAGAATCATTCCGTGAGAGAGAGAGAGAGAGAGAGAGAGAGTTGACTATAAAAATAAAAACGAGAACGTACACAAATACAGTCGCAAACTTACTTCCGAAAAGACCCACGCAACTAGAGCCATTCAGAGAGAGAGAGAGAGAGAGAAATGCCACCAACATCCCAACATCAGGAAGTGAGAATGACCACATCATCTCCACATCCTCAATATTGTCCTCCTCGCAGAATAAACGACCCCTGGGTACCTCCCTCTCACCCCCAAGCCCACCCCTAACCAAGGGTTCCCTTCCGGTTGTTTCCGATCAAGATGATGGAGCCTCGACATGGGGAAAAGAGAGAGAAAGAGAGAGAGAGAGAGAGAGAGGTATTGCAACCAGAAAGCATGCACAGGTTAACACAGACATATCCATAACAATTTATTCAACATAAAATGAGAGAGAGAGGATTTTTTGAGAGAAGAGAGAGAGAGAGAGAGAGAGAGAGAGAGAGAGAGAGATTGTGCATGCAGAAATTCTACAAAGACAAAGCAATCTCAGGTACATCCATAACCATCCCGAAACCTGAAAATGAGAGGAGATTTGAAACCCGAAAATGAAATGAGGAGAGAGAGAGAGAGAGAGAGAGAGAGAGAGAGTACTGATATTACAAACTGAACATTCATCCAAATAACAGCACATACAGTGCGCGCACAACAACGAGAGAGAAAATGATAAGTGGGAGGGCACGATGACCATTCATATATAAAAAAATATGTATATAAAAACGCATTGATAATAATGTTTCAGTTAATATACAAACTAAATTATGCACTCACAAACAATCATGCAGAATCTATACCTTGTGGATTTATACGCGCACATTTAAACACAATCACAGGTAATACGGAAACCAACAGTATATATTGAATTATTGTGAAAAAAAAGCAAGGGAATAAAATCCAATTCGGATACAACGAAACGGAAATACGGAACCTCCACGTGAAATCTTAATTTTCGGCGTAGACTTCTGTGCAAATACGCTAACGACTCGGTCAACACTGGGTGGCGTGCGTGCGTGCGTCTATCCCATCCATGCCACGTGCGTTTTCCGTGAGGGCATCCCACACCCCCACCATCCCAGGGACCAGACCCTACCATATCCCCAACCCATCTACCTTCCTCCAAATCACCCTGCCGGCCTCACTAACGGTGTAGTACTATTGCAGGCTTAACCTGAGAGCAGAGTTGAATTTGTAAATACTTGGGTTAAATTTTGCTGGGAAGCTGCTTCTTGTATTGCGTAAATTATCCCGGATACTTAGTTGATACTTATACACAAATATACACCATATACATATATAAATATATGTAAAATACATACATGTATATATACTATATATATATATATATATATTCTTATCTCTTTCTAAAAATCCGACTGTTTATACTAGCCATAATCGTCACGGATTCATTCCCCTAAAAAGATCTCAAAAGACACGCACTCCAAAAAACATCTCATTCAAAATAGAATCAAAATACCGAAACACGACCAGATGTTGTCTAACTGAACAGAACCGTGCGTTAAATATCTTTAAAAAAAACACACACACAACAAAACCCTCCCCCTACTTAAAGCACTTCACAGAGAAGCATTTATAGGACCCTGCATTAATATGATCCAACCCTTGGAATTAAAATTCCAGTGAATACCACAAATAAAAAACGTCGAAATGCGTCTTCGTCTAACAACCCCCCCCCCCCCCCGCCAATACCCCTCTCCTCCCCACGAAACAAAAGAGGTTCATCACCAAATTCCTCTACAAATTAACCAAGCTCTTCAGAATGAGACGCCGTCTCATATCCTTATTCAGAAGGACACGTCCGAAAGAAAAGCGTTTCCAGCCTTGGTCCAGAAACGCAGGGAAAAGAGAGAGAGAGAGAGAGAGAGAGAGAGAGAGAGAGAGAGAGAGAGAGTAGAGTAAAGTTTCGGGGTTCCTCTATGGGAGACACTCACGCATTCGGGGACCGGCCCGGGGCTCTCTCTCTCATATCCGTGCACGCATCGATTCGCATTCGGGAGCACGAATAGCTTATATATTCTTGTAATAAATCTCGGGTGAGTGGCGGCCTGGGAACACGCACGCACGCACACACGCCATGCTTTTCATAATGAGGTGGTTTCCTTTCTCCTCTTTTCATTTCAGTTTCCCTTCCTCTCTCTCTCTCTCTCTATATATATCAATATAATATATATATATATATATATATATATATATATATATATATATATATATGTGTGTGTGTGTGTGTGTGTGTGTGTGTGAGAGAGAGAGAGAGAGAGAGAGAGAGAGAAGGGAAACTGAAATTCACAGTCTTCTGCCCTACTTCATTCAATTTCTCTCTCCGTATTGTCTCTTCCCATTTATTTACATTTCCCCATGATATATATATATATATATATCGCATGGGAAATGTAAATAAATGTGAAGAGACAATGCGGAGAGAGAAAAAGAATGAAGAAGGGCAGAAGACAGTGTGATTGGGGAAAAAGAAGTGGAGAATAAGGATGTAATACCACAGAAGTGGTTGCATGCAATAGCGACTTTGATACTATAGGAGGCCCGCCCTATATATATATGTATATATATATATATATATATATATATATATTATATATAGATATATATATATATATATATATATATGATATATATATATATATATATAGTATATATATATATATATATATATACATATACCTATATATATACACACACACACCCCCCCCCAAAACACACACACATATATATATATATATATATAGATATAATATTTTATACAGTAAAACTAATGGTAACTAATTTTAAATACATATAGGTTTGTTCACGATTCGACGATTAAGTGGGAATCCGGAAAAAATTGCTGTGATGCTTTGCCTTCGGCAAACAATTAGTATATTTATGTGTCGTTGTCATGTTTAATCAAATTGTTTTCCATAGAAATGACATCTAAATAGTTCTTTCCGTATTCCCACTTCTGCCGCTGAATCGTGATATATAATTATATATAGCTACTTGAAGATACACCTTTATGTATTTAAATTTAAGTTACCATTAAACCACTTTTTTTTTCTGTTTACTTCACCCACTTCTCCCTTACTCCAGCGTTAACAGAGAAACAAAGAGTGGGATAAGCAGCAATTATCAGAGATGATGTCACAACAGTGTAGAAGAGTTTAAGAGAAAGCTAGATAAAATCAGTAAAACCTGCTCCTAGAGATAAGTGAGCACACGATGTCTCCTCTTAGGATGGACTAACAGGTCTTTGAGACATCCTAATCCTTGTAACTCCTCGTAAAAACTGATGAAAGTGAAGCATTAGCATCAACTCACTTGTCATTCTATGCTACTCTCGCTCTCTCTCTCTTTTATTCACGTCATTCATCCTTCTTTTCTTTATTTTCTCTCTCTCTCCATATTGTCTCTATACGCATTTATTTACATCTGCCACGCACACACACAAAAAAAGTAAATTCCCATTTATTTGAATCCCGATCAACACTGTCTTATTTTATTCTCTCCCATCCATCCCAGAGCACGTCTCTTTCCCATCCACGCCGTTTTATTTACTCTCATTTCTCTCCCCGCCCCCCAACCCCACATTCACTCTGCTTCCTCGTGTTTACTCCCGCCTTGCAGGCACAAAGTCTATTCACATTCACCTCGCCTCCCTTTCACGCATTTCTCCCATGCATGCATACCGTCTATTCACACCGCCTCTTCGCATGTATGCAAGCTCTGCCTCCTATGCACATTAATATGATCACCCATTCCCACATTTCCCCCTTTCATTCCCCATCCTCTTCCCATGCACACCTTTTATTCACATACATTTCTTCCCTCCCCCTTTCCGCACCCGAAGCGACGAGCCCCGTGAACCTTCCTTGCTTTACCCCGGCAGCAGTAGCAGCAGCAGCGGCGGCGGCACTGCTCCCATCCACAAGGCCTTCTTACGGAGGGGTGGGGGGAGGGGGAGATAGGGGGGTGACCCTGTTCGCATCCTGCCGTGACCCTTCCTCCTCCTCCTCCCCCACGTCCTTCCCTACCTCTTCTTCACCCCGGAGGGTGAGGGATAGTAGGACGGGGTGAAGGCAGATGGAAGGGGTGGGAGGGGTAGGGGAGTCCCAGGGTTCCTCCCCCCTCCTGAGTGTGGCCCTGCACTTGTTCGATCGATAAACTGTGGGACAAACGGCCCTGGAGGCACTCTCTCTCTCTCTCTCTCTCTCTATCATCATCAACCCATCATGAAAGAGCACCTCCTTCCCTCAAGGACGAATTGACAACAAACAAAATAAAAACAAACTTATCAATCAATATTACACTCGACTTACTTCATCATCATCGTCGTCGTCACAATCATCTTGCAGTGAAGCAACTCGTTTGCATTAAATCAATAAAAAAAAAAAATTATACTTGAATCTTGACATCCTTGAAGGGCATGTCTACCAAAACACATCTCATTAACCTTTATACATCATCCTTATCCATTAATGAACCTTACCTGTTCCGTCATAACCCTTCTTTTTTTTCTTTCTTTCTTTCTTTCCTCCTCTCCTCTCCTTCCTTCCTTCCTTCCTTCCCTCCTTTACACAAATCGATAAACACGCACACTGTCAAGTGTCAACACTTACCTTCTCAAAAAGCCAATTCAAGTTAAGGGAAGAAGACGTTGTGTCCTCCTCGGCCATCTCTGAAAGAGACAACATACGGGCATACAAACGATAAGCTTAGGGGCAGGAGTACTAGTAGTATTAATAGTAGCCTTAGTAGTAGTAGTAGTGATAGTAGTAGTAGTAGTATTGGTGGTGGTAGTGAAACATGCCACAACCACCCTTCTCTCATTAAGGTTATAACAACAACAACAACAGCAACGCTAGAGACCGTGCAAGAAGTGATACAGCGTTACAGTATCATGCACATACACACGCACAAACACACATACATCCCCGATGTATCTCACGTATTCCAAGTATCCCGTGCATGAATGTATCCTTCGTATGAGGTAAAAAGCGTTAAAGCAAAATTCCCCTCCGTAACCCCATATATACTTTAAAGTGGAACACCAGCCGGGAGAGAAAAAACTGGGAGGAAGCGTGTGAGAGATATACAGGCTGCACAGAAATGGTTACAGAGAAACTTATAACCCACTTTAGATGACCAACAAATAAGTAAATAAAAAAAAAACAGATTCAACATGCATTCAATATCACACGTTTGGCTTAAGAGATATATTATATACCTTGAAGCGTTAATATCATGCAAACCAAAGCTATATATGTATAGAAGAAAAAAACCCACGTAAAATTGAAACGTTAATCGAGAGAAAATAAAGCTGGCTAACTTCCCTTCCCTTAACAGAGATGGTCAGATGTGTCAAAAAAAGACTGACTCCTTTTCTTCTTCTCCTGACGAGTCCTACTACTGCTGCTGCTTTAAGAGACGACAACACGGTCATGCTAGAAGAGAGAGAGAGAGAGAGACAGGGAGAGAAAACTGAAAACTTATCATCGCTGGGTCCTGGCAGGCCCTACGAACCTCGAATGCTCTCACCTCTGGTTGCTGCTGCAGAAGGCCCAGAAGTAAGTAATATAGTATATAGTATATAATCCGAGCGTAGACGAAGTGATGGTCAAGCACACAGTATATATATCCAGGTAAAAGAGACTCGCACGTATGTATGTATGTATGTATCCCGAGTAGCAGCAGCAGCAGAGCAGCAGAGCGAGTAGTAGTAGGCACTTTCCTTTCCTCTCTCACTCACACCTCCCTTACGGCCTTCGGCTCCCACCCCGCCATCTTGTCAAGGCTCAAAGCCCTGGCACAGGCTACACCACACACATTTCCACTAATTTCACCCACTTTTCACTGAGCTCCACTCACCAAATTTAACACACTGGCAGAAGACACCACTACACACACTTCCCGGTCGTATTCCAGGATGGTAAACCCGTTAAACGGTCGAGATAAGCACTTATATCGGCAGCTCCGAACCAGCACTCTGCTCTCTCACTCAGCTACATACAGATTGACTGGTCTGGCCGCCGCCACGCAGGTCACGTGACTACACCAGACTCGCCAGAGGAGCCGGCCAATGAGCGGCGCGGAATCCGGTGTGGGGGGAGCTAAGGAGCTATGCCGGACTGTGATTGGCCTCCGGAAAGGTAGGCTTGTCTTGCGATTGGTGGAGGAGAAAAGGGCGGAACTCGCTCTCCCCCTTCCCGTACGGTCATTGAGCGGCCACCCGGCGGTCTCAATCAATGGGGGAATCGATAGGCCATTAGTGGATATTTGGGGACTAAGGGGGCATTAATGGAATGCTTACGGGGAACTGCTGAGACAAACCTGATTACTGAAGGGTAGCGCTAAGGGGCGTCGCAGCCATTTGCGTCAGCCCGGCCACGACGCTAGGGCACGCTCTTTCAGTGAATGTCTCATCAAGATGCACGTGTGGGCACTGCTATGATCACCATAGGTACAGGACACAGGTAAAACGCCTTGACAGTTCGAAGGTTGAATCTCACCTGTGCATCAGACACAACATTACCCCTCCGCGTCGGTTTTCTGCGAAGTACAAGAGGAACTTGAACGCACCGCTATTAAAAAAAAGACGTATCCCAGAACAGATAGCGGAGGATTAAGTTTAGCATATTATACGTACATTACAGTAAATTATACTCACATGTAAACAAATTTTATCAGAAAGGAAATTACTTTTAGCTCCTGTTAATGTACCAACTTAGATTTCATTTGATGAATACCTGTAAATCACAGACATTTTTTTCGGGTTATAATTTAAGATCTGCGATGTCTTACGCATGGAGAGAGAGAGAGAGAGCGTGAGTTTCAGCTAAAAAGAGTATGGGTAAGAGAGAGAGAGAAGAGAGTTCGGTCACAAGATTTAAATAAAGAGGGAGGTAGTGTAGGACCAGTGACACGTAATGATGGACAAATGCATTAATATTAATTCAAATATGAGAGAGAGAGAGAGAGAGAGAGAGAGAGAGAGAGAGAGAGAGAGAGAGAATGTAATGACATGAGTAAGACTGAATGAGAATTATTTCCAACTGCTTTCGTATCATGCGTATAGTCTTAAATTAACCATTTCAAAAAGTTATTTGAAGTTGTACAAGAGAGAGAGAGTGAGTGAGTGCGGATTACCTCGTCAAGGGCTTCACTTTATATATATATATACACACACACACACACACACACACACACACACACATATATATATATATAATATATATATATATATATATAATATAATATATATAGGTATATATGTATAATGAAATGCAAGTTAACGCAATACTAATCAGTAAGTACCTCTCTCTCTCTCTCTCTCTCTCTCTCTCTCTCTCTCTCTTCTCTCTCTCTCAAAGCTGCGACCAACACGGGTCGAATAACAACCAAAGACGTAGTTCACTGCCAATATCAATGGTGGCATACTGGAATTTTTCCAGATTCTTATATACCAGAGTAAGAGGGCAAATCAATAATAGTACATGTCTAAGTGGCAGTGTATCAGGAGAGAGAGAGAGAGGTATGGGGTGTGTTCTTTTGGTCTACAATGTTCAATCCTCAAGATGTTTTGTTGTACAGACTTAATATTATCTTCAGAGTGATTTAACTGAAATCATATCTAATAAGTTACACTGACCAGCGAAAGATGCAGGCTGGGTAAGTGGTATCTTTGACCTGTATACCCGACTTTTTTTTTTTCTTTTTTTGTGAGAGAGAGAGAGAATGTAATGAGAGAGAGAGAGAGAGAGAGAGAAAGAGTACGTGTGTGAGAGAGACAGAAAGAGACAGTGAGTGAGAAAGATGTGTGTGTGTGTGAGAGAGAAAGAAAGAGAGTGAATGCAAGAGAGAGAGAAAGTGTGTGTGTGCATGTGTGTGCGCGCGCAAGGTGCTAATACGCCGCCCATATGCCAGAGAAAGGAAGTAAGCCAAAGATAGATAATTGAAACTATTACGTACAACAAAGATATACACACACAAATACACAAACTTGCCTAAGCGTACACACCCAAAGCGACAACGCAACACTTGCATGGGAGACACAAGGTAGAAATTGTCGGTTGGAATCTAACTTCAAAACGTCGGAAATGTCGAGTAATGACTGTAAAAGTGTAAAAGAGAGAGAGAGAGAGAGAGAGATCTTATTTGGATAGCGCATTAAAACACCAAGCCAACGCACATGAGCGAGCGCACTCTCTCTCTCTCTGAATCTATCGCCGGACGTAATCGGTGGATTGTGTACGTGGCCGTCAGACGAATGTTGCGGGTAGTCGATAAGGTGTGTGGGTATGTGTGTGTGTGAGAGAGAGAGAGAGAGAGAGAGAACTAGACTGGTGTTCATAGCTGCGACAAAATTCATACCATCAAAATGGCAGGACTTCGAGTGAGATTATAGTGACTTATGCAATGCTGGATGCACGGAAGAAGGTACAGAAATCCACTACCAAAATCAAAAAGCAATATCTGCACTGAAAAGGCCTTTGATTCAACTCTGTCGAAATAGAGTTGGGTGATTTTTCTTGAAATTCCCCAATTAACTTTAAAGATATTTCTTCATTTCCTCATCTCATACTTCTGCTTCCTCACGATATTATCAATTTGAAGAACTCAATCGATACGTTGCCATTTTCAACTTCATGCCGGATACAGGCGAAGGGAGTATGCGAGAAATAAATTGCAAGAATTTTGGAAAATATAAACGAGAGAAAATGATACGCAAAATCATGTTTCTTAAGAGAGAAAGATCACTTCGGTTACGCAGTCATGTCAGCTGTTCTGTTTGACTGCATGGGTATATAGTTAGCTTTTCTATGTATTATTTATTATTATTATTATTATTATTATTATTATTATTATTATTATTATTATTGGCCAGTTACTTAGAAACATCGCTGAGCCTGAGAAGAGAATTGTAAGAAAAATAGAAAAAACATTATATAAAATCAACTCGCTTAATCCTGCCGTTCTCTTTAACAATATTATTATTATTATTATTATTATTATTATTATTATTATTATTATTATTATTATTATTATTCAGAAAATGTTCCCTATTCATATGGAACAAGCCCACTGACCTGAAATTCAAGCTCTCAAAGACTATTAGGAGTTCCAAGGAGTTACAAGGATTAGGATGTCTCAAAGATTTGTTAGTCCATCCGAGGAGACATCTTGTGCTCCCTTATCTGTAGGAGCAGGTTTTACTGTCCATTCACAGTGTCCTAATGATTTTGTCTAGCTTCCTTTTAACTCCACGGAAGAAGTGAGAGGAGTTAATAGCTTAAACTGCCGCACCGTGTAACCCGAGATACAACGCCGGTGAGAGAGAGAGAGAGAGAGAGAGAGAGAGAGAGAGAGAGAGAGAGAGAGAGAGTCAAAAACTTTTCCTTTCTATTTTTGCATTGTAATTACCATTTGAGATTCGGAATTAAATGAGAGAGAGAGAGAGAGAGAGAGAGAGAGAGAGAGAGAGAGCTTTACCGGTAGTCAAGGTCCATTCAACGAGACGCGTAAAGCCAAAAGTAAAGTTCTCGTAACATGAAATACAGCCTCAAACCCAATGACCTGATCGACTGAGTTGACAGCGGTATGAAACATAATGGATTTAGTTTTACCGTTAGGAATTAAGTGCATTATTACCTCTCTCTCTCTCTCTCTCTCTCTCTCTCTCTCTCTCTCTCTGTGTTTCAAAAAATAGCGAAATACTCACTCTACTCTATACTGGTTATCAGTGTAATTATGTTCATTTTTATTACTGTTATTATGCACGAATTCTCTCTCTCTCTCTCTCTCTCTCTCTGTTTTTCCTTTCCTCTTATTTGTGGCCTTCTCTTCCGAGGTTGTAGCTTATCTTCGACTTCGTCTCTCTCTTTCTCTCTCTCTCTCTCTCTCTCTCTCTCTCTCTCTCTCTCTCTCTCTCTCTCAATACTTACACTAAGAAACCTCATGCTAAGTCTCTTCTCTACTATCGCTGCTAATTATCAATATCATTATAAACAATAGATGTACCTTTAAATAAAAATAAGGTTAGGCTTTAACTGTATATACAAATCTACACAATACTGATGTCGGGATAAAAAGGTACTACTTATAAATGAAAATAAGAAATAATAAATTCAGTGTTATTACCCGGGACAAAATAAATAAAAGCTCTGTAAAAAGATTTACATAGGAAAGTACACAGTTATCCGGAGAACCTATTGAAACTATTAGTTGTTACAAGGTATATTACGTTGATACGTTGAAAAGGAAGACTATATAAGCGAAAAAGAGATGCAGTGCATGATTTCAGAAACTATGAAAATTATATCAAACAGATAAGTGTTGGTCTTAATTATTTAATATGTAGGGACTCTATATAAAAACGGGAGAGAATATCTTTTATGACTGATCAAAGATCTCAGAATGATGAAGACAGATTCTGCATATGACGTCTGAAGAATGAAAGCTGTTTTCTTGCGTCATTTCAAGATAGGACTGAGGGAGGGTTTTGACATTGTATTTCATGATAGGCTTCAGGTTTATTTAATCGTAGTTGATGCTGTGATCCGCAGAGTCCATAATGGTAGCAATTTATGTCATTTTATTACAAGATGGTCGTCAGTTTTTATCCTTGTAATGCAAGACGGGAGCTAATTTTTGTGAATGGTGTTCCCGATGGTAATTAATCGGTAACACTGTAGGTCTGAATTGTATTCATCTTTTCTTATTGTTGTTTATGATGACCTTGTCATTATAATTCTTAACGGTATTCAAATTTTCTTATTGAAGCTTATGACTATTATTTTTGTTTGTCAATGTATCCGATGGCAGGACTTGTTTATATCTTAGTTCATGGTAATAGTTCACGAGGTTAAGTCACGATTTGTCCTTGAAGTTCACGAAGGAAGTAATATTTAGTCCCACTGAGCGATAGTATAGTCCATAAGACCCCGTAATCTCTAAAGTCAGTCCTGTTTCCTCACTGCCATTCATGGGAGTAAGTTTTCTTTATGCTATTGCAGAGCAAGATACCTTTTTTCATCTAATAGCTTTTAATAGTTATTTGTTGTCTATTTTCCCTTTGTAGTCTTCACAGCTATAACTTTTAATCTCTGTCACGTAATTTGTACTGCACAGGCAAATGAGACTGACAAACATACGCCTTAATTCTGCCTAAGGATCTGACAGAAAAGAATTAAAAAACTGCCGAATCTTAACAGACGGAAGATTTACTATATTATAAGATCCATGGAAAACGGAGGCAGGTAGTTAAATCCAAAGCTCGGTGATAGAAGGAAAGGAGCAAGTCACTGAAACAAGTCATTGAACCATGAATTTTGATGACTGCAGATTTCCTCAGATTAAATGTGAGAAGAGGAAGTCTGAGGGACGTTACGCAGATACTTTGTAGGGAAGAGAAGGAAGAAAACACCTCATTTATATCTAATAAACAAACAGAAAGACTATGTATGATATAACATAGAGCAAGGAAATAAGCTTTAATTACATCCATCGACTGTCTTGCTACACACAAGGGCAGCAGAGCGACAAATCGAGTGAAATCTTGGGGGAAATAGTACGACGACGCTGCTGCTGCTGCTGCCAGCGCCGTTTCAGTCAGTTGTCTGGGCGACAGCGCCTTGCCACCGATCAATAAATGGCTACCTACCTACCTACCTACAGTATACCGCCGCACGTGCAGGCGACATCCTTGGCAAGAGGCTATACGCTTACGCAAGTTTATGTTATTCCCAGTTATTATGGCTATCGGTTTTTTTTTAATAACCTTCGGTATGGATTAAGTTTAGGAAGACAGTAACTAGATGAATAAACTGAATAGGAGTTTCGTGTGTGGATGACAAAAGAATGACGAGTAATGAGCACGGAAGAATACAAAATAGAATAAATACAGCAAGAGTTATAAATATATCTAATTTCTGTGTGTGCGGTAATAATACATAAATTAAGATAAATACAGCAACTGAGTTTATAATATATCTATATTTCTGTGTGTGCGTATTATATATATATTAATATTATATATATATATATATATATATAATATATATATATAAGATATATATATATATATATATATATATATATATATAGCGAATCCACAGAAAAAATGGTAGGCAAAAATCCAAGCGCTTTCGTCTTTATGAAGACATCGTCAAGTAACGATTTCTGCCCATGATTTTCCTGTGGTATTCGCTTATCTAAAGAAGTCACGTGCATCTACTGTGATTTTTGAAGCATATGTATATATATATATATATTATATATATATATATATATATATATATATATATATATAGTATATATATATACTATAATATATATATATATACATGTATATATTTAAACAGCAATGTGAGTGAGTAACGAAAAAGCAAGGTAGATTTTCATTTTTTAATGAATACCGGCATTTA
>NC_061090.1:26102986-26120486 GCF_015104395.2 Macrobrachium nipponense | reverse complement strand
TTTTGTATAGAATCATATTATTACAATTCTTGCGATAATTATTGTAAATAATTTTTTTTCTCCCTATGATGAGTTTATGTGCAACAACCTTATAAAAAGTAAAAATTGTTACACGCATTAGACCGTGAGTGAAAAAGGAAATGAAATTCAAGTAAATCATAACTTGATGAATTAGAATGGTGAAACTAAAATGAAGAGCAATGAAATCCAAAATACTACAAACTTGTTTAGGAAATGGATAGTATGGCAGACGGAAAATTCAAATAATAGAAAAGAATAAATAGAAGTAATTTACTGGCAAGATTATAAGGAAATGTCATAAGACATATATACTGAATGGCAACTGCCGATTTTTATTACTTTTAATGAAAAACATCATCATATAAAATATGTAATATAATAAGCAAAATATAAGGGTATAAGTCATAACAAATATAAAAATAAATAGTCTCAAAAGTAATTACCAAATAGAATAGGGATCGAGTTTACGGATTAGGATTTATACGGTCAGTTTCATTAGGAGCTGTCCCAAATATTACCTCGTTGGGAGATGGCTGAGGACTCAAGAAGGGGACGATTTAAAGGTTAAGAGAGAACTGCAACAGGGTTTTTCTCAAGGAAGTAAACAATCTATCAGTTTAGATCTGTCGGACTATAGTCTCTCCACCTGAAACTCGTTTCGAATCTCGCTTCATTTTGTTGGAGATACTCGTAATACTCTCTGTGGTTTTAGTCTCTCCAACTGAAACTCGTTTGGAATCTCGCTTCATTTTGTTGTACTTAAACAGATCAGATTTGGACGGCGTTTCGGACTGGAACAGACAAAATGTCACGGATGTCTCTCCAAGAAGGTAAATAATCATTTTTCTCTCCCGATGCCCTGATTCTTCACAAACAAACAACAATATCCGTCGAACTCCGAAAATACCATCAAAATACCTCATACCACCAAAATACCGAAATGCCCCTCTCAGTGGAGACCAAATCCCCTGGAATGACAGAAATATGTCGCAAGCTGAAATTACCGAAATTCTCCAAAATTACTCAAATGGCATAAAAATCAACGAACTAGCGAAATGCCATAGAGTCACCTAAATAGCTCTAGAAATCACTGGAAAACCCTGGAAGCAACAAGGAATACAGATGTTTTGTGGGACTACTAGGGAGCAATCGTCATCACATCTTGAAGAGATCGTATAGTATCAAGGATTTTGATACGACACCAATAAAACCTCCGCACTTTCTATGTACTCCTCTATCCAGTTCTCTTCAGATATCGCACGATCTTCTCCTCTCTCTGTACATTTATACCCGCAGAAGAGGTATTGCCATCTGTACACCTCACGTGGTGCACTGCAGGCATTACTACAGGGAGTTTGCAGCGTCCTTAATTCGACTCCTATAGCCGCAACCACTTATAGCATTTTACTTTGTCTATATTTCCTCTTCCTTTCTTCACGCTTGCTGTCCAGCTTCTTTAACTATTAATTCAAAGTGAAAATGTGGCGTTTTCGACGAGTTCCACCTTTTTTTTTTCTCTTTCTTTTTTTTCACTGTCGTCAGAGCTGAATGCCAGAAAATGCTCTAGTGGTTGGTTTAACGATCTTAATTACACAAAATCAATCATAAATCTCTACAGATTATGCCACGAATATATAATCCGACTTTCCTCATTAGATCTTTTTTTTTTCAATAGTTTTCAGTCGTTGTATAAGGAAACTAGTTCTCCCCTCTAAAGGTACCGGAATGGAATGGAATATAGTATTTGGGTCAACGGTCAAGTGCTGGGATGACCTTATAGGTCATTCAGCGTTGAAAATGCAATTGACAGTGCAAAGGCTTGAAAGGTGTCATAGGAGGAAAACCTCAAAGCAGTTGCACTATGAAAGAATTTATCAAAGTAAAAAAAGAGAGAGACTATGAACAGAGGTACAAGAGCAATGAAAGGGGCTTTATACAGCTAAGGTCCGAAGGGACGCTGCAAAGAACCTAACGTAATGCTTACAGTGCGCCGCGTGAGGTGCGTTGACGGCGCTACTCCCTTGAAGGAGGTCCCTCTACAGATATCGTATCTAGTTCTCCTCCCTCTCTCAGATATCGCTATGGTACTCCTGTCATTTTAAAATCTTCTGAATTCGCCTCGCTAATTTGATAAGGAATAACTCTACTATCTCTTGAGATATCGAATTTAATTCTCCCTCTCCTTTTAAATATCGTCCGACTCCCTTATCACCGTGGATATGAAATCTACGTAATTCCCTCTTTTAATGACGATAATTGATTCTCTCTCCATCACATCATCATCATCATTATCATTCCTGAATCCTCGCAATTTATATATCACAGGTGACTCTTGTTATTCCAGAAGGAATCAAAATTCCTCTACGTGAATCACTAAGAGATTCCAGTCGCTGTCTTCCACTTTCTCTGTTGATATCGTAAATGATAATTACGTCTTTAAGAGAAACACTGACTTGTCAGGCTTCGTCCACAATACAGCATGAAACCAGTCAGCCACTTGTCGCACACGTGTCACCTACGGGTCGAAAACAAGTCTACGACCTTAAGAGGAGAGAACGAACCTTTGGCAAATGCTGGATAATCGCACGAAGTCCTGATTAGTACGACCGAATGGCCGTCTTGATTCACCCGTCCGTTGAAATGTGTGTGCGCATTAAGTAGAGGACATGTGTTTATATATATATATATATATATATATATATATATATATATATATATATATATATATATGTATATATATATTCTAAATAACCCAGTGCAGAAGTACTACTCGTCGGAACTTAATCACAAAAACTCTCGTTGCTTTTATACAACGAAGCAGCGAATATCTGAGGCACCGCTGACGCAAAGCACTATCTTGTTAAACACGACGAACCTCTGTCGATCTGTGATGTGCATATCTAATCTCCCTGGTGTGTGTGTGTGTGTGTGTGTGTTTGTTTCACAGCACTACTCCCTTATCAGATTACGTATAGTATATGTGAGAGAGAGAGAGAGAGAGAGAGAGAGAAGAGAGAGAGAGAGAGAGGTCGCAAAAGCAAAGGTCATCTGCCTTTTCATGTAGGTTTTTGAGGTTTTTTAGAACGTGAAATTGATGATAACTAGTATGTGTGTGCGCCTGTGTAGAGAGAGAGAAAGAGAGAGAGAGAGATGAAGGGAAAAAGATGTCACCAAAGAGAGAGGGAAATGTGAGAAACAAAAGACTAAAAGAGAGAGAGAGAGAGAGAGAGAGAGAAAGGCGAGAGACGAGACGTGGAAAAAAGCAGAGGGGGGGAGTGGTCTCTTTTTAGGCGAGAGAGAGATAGATGAGAGTTATCCCCCACTCCGATGATGAGAGAGAGGAGAGAGGAGGAGAGACATTCCTTCAGTTATACATGTGCCGTTTTTAATAGAACCTCTTAACTTCAAGAACATTCGTCTCTGCACCCTGTTGAGGTGACGTCTCACTGCCCAAGTTCCAGTTTATATTTTACTAAGATGGCGTCTCACTAACCTGGGCACGTGCGATTATTGCCACCAGCAATATCAACTACTCGGTACAATGGCTGGGAGTTAAACGATACAGAAGGTATATACATCGTCTGGTGTGGCTGTAAACGACAGGTTAGTTTCGTGGGGCTTCGTCATATTTCTTTGCTTACATTCTCATACCTCATCTATACATATAAATTAAATAAATATATATATATATATATATATATATATATATATATATATATATATATATATATATACATACAAACATGCATATATATATATATATATATATATATATACACGTGGTCCTGTGAGTTTATTCATTAGTTTATTTGCTACTTTTATCTACACCTTTCTATGACCCGTCACTTCAAATTATTTCTCGTTTCATTCACGTGCTAAGAGAGGGAGGTTTCTTAGCATATAATCGGTGTTTCTAGCTCGTTTTGAGATATATCATCACACACACACACATACATCCCCACACACTGTTGGCCTTTCCCGCCTCACTGTGACTCGCTGCCGAAAGCCCCTATCAGACGCCAGATCTTATGGACTACACACCTTCATGGTGGCCACCCACATGAAGGGAATGTCCACAAACCTCTGCTATCGATGAAGGGTTTATCTCTTCGCCTTATCATCGGACAGCAGTCCCTAATTGCGCAGAATAATTAACCCTAAGTCTAAAACTTTCTCCCAGACTTTGGACTCGACAGCGGCCCTTGGGAACAGATTAGCAGACGGACTTGTCTTATCGGTGGCATATCTTATCGAAATGCTTCGACTAAGTATATAAGAGACATTGTGAATCTGCCATAAGTTATCGGACTGGAGACACTCCACATTCCAAGATGGTGTGACCAATTAATACTGGTCTAAGTTCATAAGACGGTCCCAAGCCCATATAGAAGTGAATTTTAAGGCCTTGCGTGAAACCACGCGTTGCTGAAGCAATTAACAAACCTTGGCCAGACAATATGTCATAGAGCATCAGAAACCTTAAACTTATAACTGAATTATGTATTATGCTATTTACGCAGTTATATATGTATTTATTTTCTGTTATTTATTAATCGCGGTTTTTTTTTGGACAAAGTAAGTTTTTTTTTTTTGCGCTATCGGACATAAATACACAATGATGTACTCTGTTATTGTTACTAAAATTTCCAAGTTGTTTTTGTTATTCTAAAGATAGTTAGTAGGTTTTAAATTAAGCTTGCTTAAGCCAGCACAGGCCCTTGCCCCTAAGCAACCCATGAGCGAGTTAAGATGTGAAAGGGATTATAGGTGGTCTGACGAGGACCTCAGGATTCTGTTAAACCAATCAGCCATATCATTGTTTAGTGTCCAAAACAAGTTCGATTATTGAAAAGGTTCTCACGATATTGCTTTGAAGTTACGAGTTAGCTTGATTTGAATTGGGTGCGTGCTGTGCTGTGCCAATATTCAGAATATAACGAGAAAAAATTAGTCTGGATTTTGAAATAAATATGAGGGAGTTTTCAAACAGATTTAATAAGCGTTAAACTGCTGAGGGTCTTCGTTCTTAGTTTCTTATAATATAATATAGAAATTAGGCCAAAGGCCAAGCGCCGGGGACCTATGAGGTCATTCGGCGCGTAAAGGGAAATTGGCAGTCAGTTAGATTTGAAACGTGTGGACTGGTGGAAAACCTCGAAATTGTACTAGGGAACAATTGTTAGAGATGGTGGAAAGTCAGATGGAAGAAAGAGAATATGAAAAGAGGTCCAGTAAAAGAAATTAGAGGTTGCAAAGACCCTTTGGTAGTGTCTACAGTGAACAACGAGAGGTGCACTGTACCCCACTACGGGGTTACTGGCGCTTATTAAATCTTAGTTTGAAAACTCCTCCATATTCATTTCGTTTCGTAATCCAGATTGAAGGAAATCTCCAAACTAATCATTTTCAAGCCTGCATTGAAAACTTCAGTTTTATCTTATTATAATGTGAAATTTGCCACGACACGTAACATCTTTTAAAGTTATAATATCTAGTTATAGAGCTTCGATTGAAAGATTTACAACCAAGATCTTTACATCAGTTCAAAAACTGCCTGATATAAAATTGACACCATGTTAAAGATCTACAACCCAGATCTTGACAACAGTTCGAAAACTGCTGATATAAGATTGACATAATGTTAAAAGATCTACAACCCAAATCTTGACAACAGCTCTTATTTTACAACAACCGTTGCTGGTTTCAATGCTAATTTCGATGTAGATAATACACCCTCCGTCACAAAATTATTACATAGCTTTTATAAGAATGTTTTTTTTAGGTGAAGTGTTATACTAACTGCAAAAATAACGTGATGAATTTCCTCTCTCTCTCTCTCTCTCTCTCTCTCTCTCTCTCTCTGCATAATTCCATACATAGGAATATGTACACGTACATCAAACTCTTAATTAGTTAGAAAGGTAGGAAACTTCTCCAATACAAAAAACCGAGGTCGATGAGATGGTCAACCTAATGCCCTGATCTAGTCCAGGCGCGGAAGAAACCAGAAGACGAAAGGCTAGAGGTCCACACCAGGCCTTTTATACCCCCCACCCCCCAAAAAAAAAAAAATAAAAACACTTTACCACCAGCCAACTTGATCAGGAGCAACCAGCCGAAGGCGATAATAAGAATAAGGGAAAACAGAAGGATGAAGGGAATTCTCGAGCCATGGGTAATCACTGTCAACTGAAGTCCCTTTGCTTTTTAAACATCATTATGACCCACTGTCGCTCGCAACGGGACGTTCAAGTTTAAGGGAAAACAGAAGCTGGAAGGGAATTCTGCAGTCATGAGTATTCGCTTTAAACTCCAGTTAAAAGCTTCATTGCTGACCTTAGGATCAGCCTTTCGGTTTTGGAACCTGCACGAATGTGTAAATATACTTCCGTGATAGATGTAGTTATACAGTAAATGTGCTGTCAATAAATTCCACTGAACATCAACTTCATATAACTACCATCATTCTTTAATCTACTTAGTTGGTTTTTATTTTAACCTGCACGACTTTTCGTGCATAGGTTAGCTACTTGTCTACCAGTGTCTCGACTGCTTGATTGTATACTTTCACATCTGTCTATCTGTCTATCTATCTATCTATCTATCTATCTATCTATCTATGTATCTATCTATCTATCTAATGTATTATCTATCTATCTATTATATTACTATATATATATATATATATATAATAATATATATACATATAATTATATATATATCAATTCTCTCCTCTCTCTCTCTCTTCTCTCTCTCTCTATCTATCTATCTATCTATATATATTATATATATATATATATATATATATAGAGAGAGAGAGAGAGAGAGAGAGAGAGAGAGGAGAGAGAGAGAGAGAGAGAATTATATATATATTTATATAGATAGATAGATAGATAGACAGAGAGCAGTCGAAAAGTGATTCAGAAATCCCGAATCCTTTAAGCAAGGAGAATCGAAACACAGGAAAGACAGAGAGAGAGAGAGAGAGAGAGAGAATAAACTCCCCCATCTAGCAATAAAGGGTCTGGCGTCGCTCCCAAAGACCGGGGCACAACGACTAGTTTTGGGGTGCACGGTCCCCTCTCTCTCTCTCTCTCTCTCTCTCTCTCTCTCTCTCTCTCTCTCTCTCTCTCTCAGCAAAGCCACCAGCAGCTCCCGAAATCGATATCTGTGATGTGCTCCTGCAAATACACGCATACTAGCTCGGGTATGATGTGTTCCTTACATTTTCTTGGCTATATTTCGCTGAATATGACGTGATTATGCACATGTATGCTCATGTATGATGTACTTATATACATACATTACTCTATATGATGTCCTCTTGCACATACACGCATAATACCTAGTGTATGATGTGTTCCTTGCATTTTCTTGGCTGTATTTCGTTGTATTTGACGTGATTATGTACATGTATGCTTATGTATGATGTACTTATATACATATATTATTCTATATGATGTGCTCTTGCACATACACGCATATTACCTCGTGTATGATGTGTTCTTAAGTTTCCTGAACGGTAATTGGTTGTTTTGAAATGATTGTACATATGTATACTCATATAGGATGTGTTTTTATACATACGTTATTCTATTTGATGTGCTGATGTACACATATTTTGATGTGATGTGTTCTTGAACACACGTGTGTCTGTATGACGCACTCCTGAACACAGGCTTTTATATGATACATGCTTTTTACATACTACACATCAAATTATGTGTTCCTGAATACATTATATGATGTACTCCTGAATACACATGCTTTGATGTGATACATGCGTTTATATAACACGCGTCAAATGACGTGTTCCTGAACAAGCATATATTTATATGATGTACTCCTTAAAATAGATGCTTTCCTATGACATATACTTTTATATAACACACATCAAATGATGTGCTGAACACAGACACGATTCTAAATGTGCCCCTGGACACATATGATTCGATATGATGTGTTCCTGAATGAGTGCTTTTGTAAGATGTACTCCTGAACACACTTGCTTGGATAGGTGGTGTTCCTATACACATACAGCTTATATATGATGTTCTCCTGCATACTTTCGTATGTTTATGATGTGCACCTGCGTATGTGCTCGCGTAAAATGCCATGTAATGCGTATAATCTTATTTATAATAATGTGCTCCTACACATACATACTTGTCAGTGATATATATCTGCACATTTGGATTCTATGAGATGTGCTCCTGAATACATCATAAAATGTATGTGTAAGAACACATCATAAGAAAGCATGAGCGTTCAGGAGCACAAATTCTTTGATATAATGCGTTCCTATACATACATGTTATAACGTACACGCTTTTATATACGTACAAACGCTTATTAAGTAAACAGAAGTCTGTAGCTATACGAGTACATGAACAACTATGAGCACGAACATTTAAAGATAACAGAATTTTCATACACATCTGTATACAAATGAGTGCATAAACAAATATATATACAAATTGCAGTCCATGTGTATAAAGTGTATGATTTCATCCTGAATTTACAGATACCGAAGCAAATCAGAAAAAGCACGGAATAAACATGTGTTCACTGATGTGTGAAGATGCAAAAATCACAATTTTTGAAAGTAAATTGTATTTTTCCTACCTATACAAACCTGAGGTCCTTTACATGAGGAATTAATTCCAGCTACGCTAAAAGTAATTCCTCATGTTTGTATATCGTGTAGGAACAAATAACGAGTATATATATTAAAATACATGTATTATATAAACCCACATATATATATACTTATCTAGCAATATATGTATATATGTGTGTGTCTGTAGTTACCCACTGACAACAGAAATCATATGCAAATAGCTATGATTCAACTTGAGCACCAAAAACCCACAACCCAGCAAACATCAAAGCCTCACGATAAATGAGCTCTTACTGGCTCTAATTGCAGTCCAAAATACAATCATCACAGTTACAAGTCACCTTCATGAAAGCTGTGTATAACTAATGTGAAAGAAAAGTACCTATGGCAGACTAAAACAATACAGTATAGCAATACCAGAAAAGGGGAAAAGGAAAAAAAAAAACTGGTCAAAAGCGAGCGGAGTTAGAGAAAGGGGGTCCAACCATCAAATACGTATTCTAAAAGCTTTGTGTCCGATAGAGCCCGAACGAATAAAAAAAAAAATTGTTTGAAGGGGAGACTCGATGTATATAGCTGAGGCAGTTTCCATCTAAAACCGAAAAATAAAAAAAAATAAAAAAAATTGCCGGTGGAGCGATGACATCCCCTACCCCAACCCCTCAACCCCTCACACACCCCTCCCCTTCCCCCAGATGCAACCCGTGCCATCCCTAAAACCCATCCGTAAGCACCCTATTCCCTCGCTTAGACACCCTCCCCCCCACCCACCCAGCCCCTCTCTCAGTTCCCTCCCCCCCTCCGTCCCTCTTCTCTATCCTCTGTTTCTATTGGCTGCCAGAATCCGTGAGCAAGTATTGACCCGCATCTGAGGGGACTGGAGAGAGAGAGAGAGAGAGAGAGAGAGACGGGAAAAGCACCAGAGTAATTATTGGAAAAGGGGGTGGATAGGATGAGAGAGAGAGAGAGAGAGAGAGAGAGAGAAAGAATGCCGCAGGGAGAATGGGAAATGGGACATGGGGTGGGGAGGGGAGAGGGTAGGAGGGAAGAAGGGAGAGATGGGGAAAGGGTTGATAAAAGAGGGAAAAGGAAGGGGGCGAACGAGGGTAGACGTGATAAATAGATGGAAGGAGAGAGAGAGAGAGAGAGAGAGAGGATCAATACAGAAACGGAAATATGAAGAAAATGTACAGATATCTTACAGACAGACAGACAGACAGACAGACAGACAGACAGACACCTAAAACAACTTAAAAAGAAGATGAGACAGACATGATAACGTGGATTACGATCTGAAATACACACAACTGAATGAAGATGAAAAGATAAACCAAGAAACAAAAAACAAACAATAATCACCTATAAACTTAAAAAATGGGCAACTAGACAGATAGATATTGACATGTCCAAGTAGACAGACAGATAGGTATATATATAAAATGGATAGATGAAAAGAATACTATCAAGAAAGTATCATAACAAAACTAGAACGGCAAATTAAACTGAGACATTTAAGATAAACAAACAAATGAACAAAATATGCAAATACAACAAACTGTAAGAAAAGCATTAAAATACACCATTCATCACAATCAAATGAAAAATCATTCAAAATGTGCAAACAAGCTTCAACAGCGTGAAAAATATATGAAAAAGACAGAACGGGGAAAATAACAGAGAAAAAAACAAGAAAATCAGAATGTGCCAATAACCAGCAAAATGCAAGAATACCTGAGCATCACAGTAAAAAGGAAAATAGGGTAATGGAAGCTTTAAAGTCTTAAAGTAATAATACTCTGAATAACTCAGCAGCCCTCATACGACACAAATCAACACACACACACACACACACTACGTGGGGTCAACTTTGTGTTCCCCTCCACTAACCCCGAAATTCATTCTGGCATCTTCGCTGAATTTTAAATTGTGTTTTAGAGAGCGGCCGATACCCCTCTCATGTTAGGAAGTCGATCAATACAAACGCAATGCTGTGCACGCACAAGCTAGAGCACTCAGATCTCCAGACACACACACACACACACACACGCACGCACGCTATAACACATCATAAGGACATTTAAATGTGAGCAAGCGTATGCTTATACACAACTACACAAACACTTGCATTGTGTCATCGCAATGTCAGCTTATTTCGATTACTTAATCTTTACACACAAACACACATACACTATATATATACACATATATATATATATATATATATATATATATATATATATATATATATATATATATATAATATATATATAATATATATATATATATATATATATATATATACACATATATATAGTGTCTGTGTGTGTATGTGTGTGTGTACGTAAGAGTGCATAAAGTTTCCGTCCATGTTAGCTAACCCACTCAAGATAATGATATACGCATCTCATTAAGAGACAAAATGTTCTCTCAATACATTTAAATTAACAGCAAGAATTGGACGTGATCCCACAGAGAGAATCTTGTCCTCTATTCCTTCCCATATATACAAAAGCTTAGCAACCTTGAACAGAATATAAGGCCCTTTCGTGTAAAAGAAAAGAAATGGAACTGAATAGATCTGCGAGACAATAGTAGTAATAGAGTGCAATTTATCTCCTCTTTCTCTACCAGCATGTCTTCTAATTCATGTTGGAAGTTGCAGTCTTGTCAGAATAAGAGACTGTTCAGTGGTCACCCAAAACAAAAACCCCATTCTGCCATCAAAGGAAAGCAACAGCTCTTACCGATTAAATAGTCCATTTTTTTCTCCCTTCTTTAACTTTATCTTCTATAAAGTGAGGCACCGCTTAATTATAATACCCCAACAGTATAGAACAATATATTTGCATTCGAAGTAATAATGCAAATCGTGAAACCAATACTTGCGAGAAATCTGAAGATAGCAGTAATTCTGAGCAGGATAACCATTTAGTATAAAGTTCTTCAAAGATACGTCTTCTAATCAGCGTGAAGAAATCTGTGATTCAGATTATTCTAATTAAATAAATCCCTTCTTCAGTCGGTCTGCAGAAGTCTAACCTCTCAGACATATCTGGAGAGAGAGTTATAATTTTCGTATGCTTGTTCTCCCAATTAATCTGAGTAAATAATAATAATAATAATAATAATAATAATAATAATAATAATAATAATAATAATAATAATAATAATAATAATAAAAATATCCTTTATTTCAGCTCAGGGCCATATACATGGAATATACAAAATACAGACAGTAACATAAACAATCTAGATACATGACACAACATGATAATAAAAATGAATAAACGGCACTATCCACACAATGGCTAAGGTAGAAATCTAGCCTTTCAGTCAGCCTGAAGGAATTTATAGTCTTTCAGTCAGTCTGAAGTGTCTCTTTCCAATTGTAAGGAACCCTTCAAGTTACTTCTCGTCAAGTCAAAAGGAACAGTCACTGAAAGGAATGACTGTTCCCTACAATCCAAGAAAAACGAACGCTCAGGTGTCACTGAAAAAAAAAGACAATCTTTCTTGTCAAGTCAAAAGGAACATTCATTGTTCACACTATAATGATTTTTTTGGAACAGTCATTGATCATTCTATAATGATTTTCTTGAACAGTCATTGATCATTCTATAATGATTTTCTTGAACAGTCATCGATCATTCTATAATGAACTCTTGAACTGTCATTGATCATTCTGTAATGAACTCTTGAATGTTATTAGTTATTGATCATTCTATAATGATTTTTTGAAGTTATTGATCATTCTATAATGCTTTTTTAAACAGTCATCGATCATTCTATAAAGATTTTCTTGAACAGTCATTGATCATTCTATAATGATTTTTTAAGTCATTGATCAATTTATAATGATTTTTTGAACAGTCATCGATCATTCTATAATGAATGTTTTGAACAGTCATTGTTCACACTATAATGCTTTTTTGAACAGTCAGTGGTCATTCTATAATGATTTTTTGAACAGTCATCGATCATTCTATAATGATTTTTTGAACAGTCATCGATCATTCTATAATGATGTTTTGAACAGTCAGTGGCTTATCATAATGAGTTTTGAAACAAAAGTCAGTGGTCATTCTATAATGATTTTTGAACAGTCATTGATCATTCTATAATGATTTTCTTGAATAGTCATTGGTCATTCTATAATGATTTTTTGAACAGTCATTGATCATTCTATGATGATTTTTTGAACAGTCATTGATCATTCTATAATGATTTTCTGAACATTCATTGATCATTCTATAATGATTTTTTGAACAGTCATTGATCATTCTATAATGATTTTTGAACAGTCATTGATCATTCTATAATGATTTTCTTGAATAGTCATTGATCATTCTATAACGATTTTCTAAACGTCATTGATCATTCTATAATGATTTTCCGAACATTCTTTGATCATTCTATAATGATTTTTTTAATCATGTGAATGGAATTATTGTTTCCGTCAAGCTAACAGAAACGAGCTTTTGCAGTCTTATTAAAAAAACGCTTTCAAATCAAGTTCTTGACGTCATCCCTTATAATTAGGTATAAGGAGCTGCCACAGCGTAACGAACCGGTCAAAAATGAATAATTAAATTCTTAAAAATCGCTTCGACCATACTGATGAAAGGACGTTAATTTCTTCAAAATAAAGGAGTCTAGAAGATACATGCTTCTCTCAGTTGCTCAAAAAAGGTGTATATACAAAATAATTCCGAAATACAGATAGGAGCCTACAATGAAACCAAGCCGAAAGTCTGAATTCCTTCAACCAATTCCAGCACAACACAATGAATCGATTCTTTCAACTAAGTACAGAGACTCAGACCTTGCTATCAATTTACTCAATCAATCTTTTCAACCATTCTCAAGGAATGAGTCGACTCTTCCAACCTACCACAGCGACCTCATCCTTTCAAACAATAACAAGTCACTCGACCCTTTCGCCTAATTTCAGACTCAGCTCATCCGGCCATTATCAATGAACCAGTCATTTCCAATGACCTCAGTGATTCAGTGCTTTAACACATTCCAGTGACTCACTTCTTTTAACCAAGCACAGCGACTCAATCCTTCCAACATTGTTTAGTTGAGTTGAATATAGCATTTAGGCGAAGGCCAAGCCACGGGACCTATGAGGTCATTCAGCGCTGAAATGGAAATTGACAGTAAATGATTGAAAGGTGTTACAGGAGGAAAACCTCAAAGCAGTTGCACTATGAATCAAGTGTTAGGAAAGGGTGGAAAGTCAGATGGAGGAAAGAGAATATGAAAGGAGGTACCGTAAAAGGAACGAGAGGGGTTGCAGCTAGGGGCCGAAGGCACGCTGCAAAGAACCTTAAGTAATGCCTACAGTGCACCGTATGAGGTCCATGACGGCACTATACCCCCCCTACGAGGAACCAGCTTTAATGACTCAGATCTCGCGACTAAGTTCAGTGACTCATTCTCTTCCTTCCACCAAGTTCGTGACAAGTTCAGTCCTTCCAATCAGGTTCAGTGACTATAGTAGGTCCTTTGGGCTAAGCTCAGTCCATTCAGCCAGTTTTAAAAGAAATCGCTTCGGCCACCAACCTTAATAACCTAATCCTTACAACCATTTTAACAACTCAAGTCTTATAACCAAATTCAATCGCAAATTCGCAACCCTTCCAAAACCCATCTCAGTGTGATTCAATACTTTCAGTGGCATTCAGAACACAATTTTATCCTTTTTCTCACATTCATGATAAAATTTCAATGACAACACTTTCAGCTGATTAGATTGTGAATTCACCCTTCCACTGAATTTCAGAAACTCTCCTTAAAAGATTCTCCGGTCAGTCATTCAAATCAAGTATTATTATTATTACTTCGACGAATTTTTAAAGTCATAATGTTCACTTGACTGAGGATGAGTCTAACACAAGGTTCGAAAGCTATTAATATTCATTAAAGACCATCAACTATCACATGCTATATTATGGTGGACCTGCAACCATTACTATTATCATTTCATTATTATCCAGAAGACGAAACTAAACTAATGCAATACGAAAACGCAATTTGGAGAGGATGATCAGTCTGCCGCCGGCGGCCATCTTTCACAAGCTCTATATATTAATAGGGAACTTTCTTAACAATCTTCAGTGCTTGCGTGCTACTTGCTCCGTCGGGGTGTCACGTTTGTCACGCTGCCCAAACCGATGGCCTTTCATTCCTGTCACTCTAAGAGCGTGAGATGATCTGTCTGGCACCGTTATTGGCGTTTTCTTAAGTCGAAAAGAAACCTCGATACTATTTCAAAGGGCCATACACAAGCGTCTGAGAAAAATTAATTGCAGTGTTGCTTTTGTGCGCAATTATTCATTTACCTCCTAATGTTCATAGTTATTCATCTCTTGTACGTATCGGACTCCTATACTATATATAAAAATAAATAAATATATATATATATATATATATATATATAAGATATATATATATATATATATATATATATATATATATTACATTTATATATATATATATATATAATATATTATATATATATTATATATATATACATATATATATATATATATATATATATATATATATATATTATATATATATATATATATATATATATATATAATATATATATGCTTCATTGTAAATTATTGGCTTTCAATTATTGTTCCTTTAGATTTGACGTTCATTTCTGAATTATAAGCTTCATTGCAAAATATTAGCTTTTCAATTATTGTTCCTTTAGAATTGATGTTCATTCTGAATTATAAGCTTCATTGCAAAATATTGGCTTTCAATTATTGTTCCTTTAGAATTGGTGTTCATTCTGAATTATAAGCGTCATGCAAAATATTGGCTTTTCTGTTATACGTTCCTTTAGAAATTATGTTATTTTCCTAATCTTTTACTGAACTGAACATCGATTCGCTTATTTATCATCACAAGTATTCTCTAGCCTCTCTCCGACTGGATTTCACCACCGGAGAGAAATTAAACATAAGCTCTTAGCTGAAGGATATATCTCACATTGTATACATTAATGGGTAAGTTCAACGTTGGGGATAAATTTAGAAATAAATTTAACAGAGTACCAGAGTCAACGTATAAAGCTGATAGAAAAAAATAAACATACGATTACTAAGAGTACCACAATTATAGGGTTGAGTTGTCATAAAACTGTGCACCATTACTTAGTAATAACTTGAACAGATACATTATTTAAAGTATCAACTTAGCGAAAGAGTACCGTATAAAGAATACATACAAAATTACGAAGCGCACCCAATAACTATAGAACAGACTTATAAAAATATGACTAATGCAATATTAATTCAAAATAGACTATCGTAGGATCAATTCATCGCAGTGCAGCATTAAGAATTAAAACTGGAATTGCGTCAAATAAAGGGTAAACGCGATTTTTGCCGAATGCATTTTTTATTCACTTGCAAACTCGCGCGCGATTGATGCCTGCAGGAAATGCCCATGAAATTGGACTGAAGCGCTGTTGCGCGTATAAAAATAATCCTTGCGCTAAACGGCGGTCTTTAATCTTGACTGTCTGAATGGCATACATGGTTCTTATGCGGTCTTATCGTTGATATTTTTTTTTCGTAAAGATTCGTCATTGGCGCTTGTATACAAGAAACGTGACGAATGTTTTTACTGATAAATCTGTTTGCATGATTCTGATTCTGCAAGCACTTCGTAACTATACACCACACACACACACACACACACACACACACACACACACACACATCATATATATATATATATATATATAATATAAAAATTTTACATATATATGCATATATATATATATATATATATATATATATATATATATACTTGAGTGTGTATACCGTCTTAGGTACAAGAAAGGTGACGAATGTTTTTACTGCCAAATCTGTTTGCATGATCCTGATACTGCAAGCACTTCGCAACTATACGCACACATAACAATATCACAACACACACACAAATACACACACACACACACACACACACATATATATATACTATAATATATATATATATCGTAATATATATATATGCTATATTATTCTATATAATATTAATTAAATTAGGGTGGATGTATGTTGTCAGCTAGCGCGCTAGCGTGTCTGCGCGCGTGCGTTCCAGCTAGATTGACTGCAGGTTGCGCGTCCAAATAAATACTTGCATTGCTGAAAACTACAGAGCTATCATTCATCATAGTTCCTTAAAATATTCTAGTTGTCACTAGTAAACACCAAAAGAGAGAGAGAGAGAGAGAGAGAGAGAGAGAGAGAGAGAGAGAGAGAGAGAGAGAGAATCTATACAAGGTCAAATTCCCCAGAGCATGTGGGCATGCATAATTCCTGAGTGGAATATTCTCCATTGATTGCTTCAAGGGCTTGCCATATCCTTTGTTGAGAATCGCTCCTTATTTGCATCTTCGCTCACGGAACACGGAACACCCAACTCGTGAAACTGTTCCGTACCGTTCCTTTCTAAGCACCGTGCTTAATTGATCCCGGCATTTCCTTCATAAGTGTCTAATTCATGAGTACAGAACTTTTTAATGTATTTAATTTTGATAAATACATCTAATCAATCGAATATGTTTAGTATTTCCTTCAATGTGATACACGCAATGCAATTGATCATTTCCATATATATGTAAATTACAAGTAACAAAAAGGCTTTCCATTATTATTATTATTATTATTATTATTATTATTATTATTATTATTATTATTATTATTATTATTATTATTATTATTATATTACTGGTTTTATTGAAAATAATGACTGTTTCAGCCGCGTTTATTTTGCATAAAAGTTTCTCTATTCTTCTTATTACTGGCTTTTCTTCTGTACCCAAGCTGG
>NC_061090.1:26087986-26097986 GCF_015104395.2 Macrobrachium nipponense | reverse complement strand
CTAAGCCAGTCCCTTATTACGAAGCTCCTGATTGGCTGTTGATAAGCCAATCACAGGGCTGGGAACTCTCAGTCTCTCGAGAGAGTTCACATAGGCAGGGTGTATGATGTATGCTCCACCTCTCCTGAGGGATACTTTTGAAAGACGTATCCCTCAGGAGAGGTGGAACATACATCCTGCCTGTGATTGGCTTATCAACAGCCAATCAGGAGCGTCGTAAGGGACTGACCTAGACTTCAGATACACGGTTGATGTGAATCTACTATTGGGGCTGCATATACCCTTTATTGATGCCTACAGGGCACCACGTGAGATCCACTGACGGCACTCTTCTTCTTTCCCACCGTTATCCCTACACTCGGGCGGGGGGGGGCGGTGATCGGTTGCCTGATGCGCCTTTCCTTGCAATATCAGGCATGGTTTACTATATTTGGTAAAGGGGTTTTCACGACCGCATGACCTTGCTGTCATCAACCACAGTCATTGACGGTGGTGTTTGTTTGTATGGTGTTTTTATGTTGCATGGAACCAGTGGTTATTCACCAACGGGACCAACGGCTTTACGTGACTTCCGAACCACGTCGGGAGTGAACTTCTATCACCAGAACTACGCATCTCTCACTCCTCAATGGAATGACCTCATTGGCGGTGGGCCTCGCCTTTGACTAACCCCCTACATAATGTTCTTCATTCCCTTGGCAAAAGATATGTGTCGGTTTTTAGTCCATTGTCATCTTAGTCGATCGTTATATGAAGCTCATTATCTAACAAGTCTCCAGTATTAACTTACTACTCGGCGGGTTGCTATGCCTACCGTATAAGTATCTAGCCCCTTGTCAAATAACAGGTATGAACTGTTGGAACCGCAATTCTGCACAGCCTTTTCAGTTGAAAAGATAAATAGTTGACTTTCTTGTAAATGAATAACATACAAATATTTCTCAAATGGGAGCGAAGATAATGTAAACAAAGTGCGCAGTACGAACAAAATCTTCAGTTACCCATTCGTTGCATTTCAAATCTCCAAAAAAATTTTTTTAGCTAATACTTTGAAGTTTCCGATAGCATCCGCCTCCCACCCCACTTTTTATCTGATGTCCCTTATCTTTTGAGGGACGAAAAAAAAAAAATGTCCAAAACCGAGCTTTGATTCCCTACCCTTTCGGAACATATCAAAAGTATTGTTGCATCGGTATACGCATCTCGAACACAAGTTGAATTCCTGTTGAGAGATGTTGTGCAATCGCTCTGTACATCGTACATACTATATTTTCTAACATGGTAGAACAACCTCCAAACATTTCATATACAATCTTGCGTAATCGTTTCTAAACTTCTCAAATGCAGAATCATGCAACTGCTCGACGTCACTTACCACAGCATCTCAAGTCAATGTTGCACGACAAGTACGTAACATCAACAACACAAGTGTGACGCCACATTCTTGCAACAGCCCAGGGATAACACTGAGCAATGCATTGCAACACCTCAGGCAAAATGAAGCGTTAACTCGCTTGCAACACTTAAACGTGTGCTGCGTAAAACAACTGATAGGGTTGCACAGCACAATATGGCGCAATAATCTTTGTATCGTCTCTGATACATTTTTTGTGCCCGATTCCACAGTACCCTCCGTGTAACCACCCTCAGATTCCATTCGACTGGGCAATAATACCCTTTCAATGACGTCATACGAGGGGAACGTGAGTGGGGGAGAACTTTAATACCTGTAAGCCAAATTAGGTACAGGTGACATTACCACCTGGACAGAACTAATGACTACAGTTGATTCACACCAACCGTGCATCTGATATTTAGGCCAGTCCCTTACGACGCTCCTGATTGGCTGTTGATGAGCTAGCCACAGAGCTGGAAACTCTCAGTCTCTCTCTCGAGATTACATAGGCAGGATGTATGTTCCACCTCTCCTGAGGGATATTTCGAAACCCTCAGTTTCTCTCGAGAGAGTTCACATAGGAAGGATGTAAATTCCACCTTTCCTGAGGGATACTTTTGACACACGTATCCCTCAGGAGAGGTGGAACATACATCCTGCCTGTGTGAACTTTCGAGAGAGGCAATGAGAATTCCCAGCCCTGTGATTGGCTTATTAACAGCCAATCCGGACCGCCATAAGGGACTGGCCTAGACATCAGATGCACGGTTGCTGTGAATTAAGGCAGAAAATAAAGGACTATATAACATATAGCTCCCAAGACAAGAGAGAAGACACACACACACACACACACACACACACACATATATATTTATATATATATATATATATATATATATATATATATATATAACTTCTAAAATTCGCATTCAGCCGAAAACAGTTGTGAATAATTCATGGAAATATTGATAACAATAATTCTGTATTTTTAAAGTATCATAAGATGTTAATGGTATTTACCATGAACAGTGCCGTCCGTATTCAGCACATGAATACAAGTGAGCTACAACATAATTATCACAGGTCCTATTATACCACACATAATCTAACAGATAAATGAACACGGGACTGAAACAGGTGTTCCGTTATATGAAAGTGCAATTATTGTTCTTAACTTAGATCTCAATAAGTGATAAAGCTTATCAACCATTCTTTAAAAAGAATAATTTTTTCTTCAAATGACACTATATAAGCTGCGTTTCTTTTTCATGTAATGATGTAGTGACGTGGGAGTTAGTGGATATGAAAATGTTATGACGGTGGAATGAGGTTTTGTTGGAAATCTTACCAAAAAAAATATAGTTTTTTCTTCACAAGACACTATATAGGCAGCGTTTCTTTTTATTTAATGAAGGCTTTGCAAATACCTTTCTTGTAGTGACATCAGAGTTAGTGGATATGAAAATGTTATGACAGTGGAATGTGATTTTGTTGGAAGTCCTTAAAAAAAATCGTTTTTTCTTCACAAGACACTATACAGGCTGCGTTTCTTTTTTATTTAATAAAGGCTTTACAAATACTTTTTTTGTTGTGAAGAGTTAGTGGATATGTAAACGTTATGACGGTGGAATGAGATTTTTGCAATTCATGAAATTTGGACTGTGAAGCCAAACAACAGTTAGAGAAGCTGGAGAGCAAAACTGAACGAAGCGAGAATGGAGGTAAAGTAAAAGTATGGGCCGAAGTGACGCTGCAGACGCCCTTTGGTAATGCCTACGGGGCACCACGCGAGGTGCAGACGGCACTAGCACTCTATACTACGGGGAAGGAAGATCACTCGAAATATGTCTCAAAACATAACTGAACATATTCCAGTAGGGAGTTGGCGTCGCCAGTGCGCCTCACTTAGTGCATTGTGGGCATTACTCAAGGATGTTTGCAGAGTCCCTTCGGCTACACTTTTATATATAGCGTTTTAATTTATCCGCCTCCTTTCTTTTATCTTGCTGTCCATCCTCTCTAACTAATATGTCTAGTAGCGCTGAAGGCCGAAAGTGCACCGTGCTTGGCTTGACAACGTCAATTTTATAAAATCAAGTTAAGTAACGAATTATATTTAAAAAAAAGTTAAACAGTTTCTACGTTAGTAAATATATATATATATATGGATATATAGCTTATATATATATATATATATATATATATATATATATATATTATATTGAACGTTCCTCGCTAGTAGATACTAATCCTAAACCCCATCCCTCATTAATAGCGAAAATTCGCGTTTAGTAAGAAAACTAAACCTAAACTTTCACCTCATTACCAAGAAAAACCGAAACAATCCTCGTATTAATATATATATATATATATATATAGTATATATATATATAGATATATATATATATATATATACCCAAGGAACAAGTAGGTACTTGAGAATATCCTTAAATCCACGGTAGAAAAGGAAAGTGAAACAGGAAATTGGAACAAGTACTTTCGTCGTATATTCCACATTTTCAAGTAGAATATACTGCGAAAGTACTTGTTCAAGTCACTGTTTCACTTACCTTTCTACAGTGGATTTAAGGATATATATATATATATATATATATATATATATATATATATATCTATATATAATATATATATATAATGACAATATTATATATAAATTAATATATATATACCTATATATTACTCATATATTCCTCATGACTGAAATACAATTCTGATGAGATCACATAACGTTCCCTCTTTCACGCAGCGTGCTTATCATTTTCTTTGGGGTCAGATTCCACCATTCTCAAACGTCACAATATCCACACAGCAGTTTCTGCATGGGTGCTTTCAGTTTGACCGTCTCGCTTGCCTTTGCATTAGAGAGGATGAAGCACAACTCGTGGAATTCGCTGCCTTGGAAGCCAAGCGATTCAGCAAATCCTTTGCGTCAGATATACTACAAGGGTGTGGAATTCTCCAACTTTCTCTGTGATCCCAGGTTCCATGAATACACGTTTCCCATGCAAGACTTAGTCATAATATTATTAGTTTCAGACTCGTAAAAACAGCTTATACTAAAAGCATACAATTTTGAGAGAGAGAGAGAGAGAGAGAGAGAGAGAGAGAGAGAGAGTTTGCTCCAAGGAAAAAGACAGTAGTAATTGCCTTATTGCACCATCTAATTACTGAATCAGCTTTGAATACAGTGCGTAGCGTAAACTGTATGCATATACATATATGTGCATATAAGTGTGTATATGTATATATATGTATATGCTTATGTAAAAATATGTGTATATATATATAATATATATATATATATATATATATATATATATATATATATACAAAGTACGTGTGCGCCCAAGTGAGCTTTAGGAGAAGAGAGAGAGACGAGAGAGAGAGAGAGAGAGAGAGAGACGTAGTGTGTGCGTGTGTGTGCGAGTATGGGAACGCCTATGTTAATACATTATTCCACCACACAAACAACATCCTCAATCAAACGACTGCTTAATGTTATATCTCTGTATAACTCGACCCAATGCCGCAATTTACGTCAGAAATCATGCCCATAAAATTATTAACCCTAGTACATGTACACCTAACCTATTCTCTTTCAAGTTTTCTATTTCTTGACCAACGTCCGTTATTCTATCCTGAAAATGGTTGTTCTGTCAACTTTCATTTGCGATGTATGTCTAATTTAAACACACACACAATATATATATATATATATATAATATATATATATATATATATATATATGTGTGTGTGTGTGTGTGTGTGTGTGTGTGTGTGTGTATGTATGTATGTATAATGTGTGTAATTCGTAATTCATTGATAATTACCAACATAATATTACTAACCATGTGTGCTTAGTATGCATATGCATGGTTGCATACATAGTTTCAAATGAACATACCATGCATTACCCTTACAGATTAAGATCCCTTTCGTGTGTGTGTGTGTGTGTGTGTGTGTGTAATTCACATGCTCATGACATACGCATGGTACATTTATTTGTATAATCAATACAACATCTCTCAGGTCTTACCTAATCTACAGTACCCTACAGTAACGATAAACATTTCTGTAGAACTTACAAGTGTATGTGGACTAACCAGTCTTAACATACACCATTTTTATAATCTCCTCTCCTTCAGTGACAATTAACGACATCATGTGATGTAAAGATGCTTAGAAAGAATCAATACCGCGACAAATTAAGTATATTATATATAATGTCAGAAGTAACATGTAGAAGTAACGTTTTAAGTACAAATCCATAAAGTGAATATTTCCAACTGCTCTTTCGTTAAGTACGTTAAATTTGTTTCTTATTGAAATTTAAGAATAATTCTCAATGTATTTTAGGTGCAAGTGTGGGGTATGGCGATAAAAGTATATGTATATTAGAGAGAGAGAGAGAGAGAGAGAGAGAGAGAGAGATTAAATTTGTCCGCTTATTAAGTACATATACCCAGAATAAGTAAACACTTGTTTTCACGTAAACACTATAAATGACGGTAAATGAGAGAGAGAGAGAGAGAGAGAGAGAGAGAGAGAGAGAGAGAGAGAGAGAGAGCTCTGCACTTAAGCTTTGGAAGTAAAACCTCCGGACTGCGTCTTCATATCAAACCACCCTAAAGCCCGCTTAAACGCATAAGCATCTCCCTCTCCCCCCTATGGGAGGTCCCTCCTTATCTAACTCGTTCAAACTGCTATCTCTATGAGCACGATGTCTTCGTTCGTAGTTATAACGGCATAGCAGCCGGGAGAGCGATAATCGGTGTATGCTTTATCTGCTAAGTTTTCCCCTACTGAACTAGACTCCGCTGTGCTGATAAAGACGGTTTTCTGGTGGCTTTCGACCACTTTCATAAGAGTTCGTTCACGGAGGCCGGTCCTACGCCGTCCGTTCTAAGTGGAATATCTTGATATTCTCGTCGTTAGGAGAGAGAAATTAAGCCACGAAGACTCCCATCGTCAGTCGACGAGGCTTTATATTAATTTGCCACGCAGTGACGAAGTTTTTTTCAGCAAACGAACGAACGAACTTCTCAGACGAAACGTAAGTGAAAGAAAAAAGTGCGCGCCGTGGCATGACTCCCTCAAAGTGCTTACCAACGTAAATGCTTAGGCAGCAGAGTTCTTGATCCGTAAGTTACAATATTACCTTCATCCGTCTATTGCTTCGCGAGATACCGATTGCAAAATACTCCCCTTAGAGCATTGCAAATCTACCTCGCAACGCCGCAAAGAAGGAATACCCAAAAAGGCAAAACCTGAAGAACAAGAAGAAATAGACACTAAAGTTCTAAATAAATTTCTCCTAGATGTGGCATTCTCCTCGCCGGGCTGACTCAAGGTCATACTCTCCTCCCCAGCCGCTTTAACCGCGCCTGTCACGTCTCGTCCCCAGCTACTATAGATAAGCCAACATTGCACATGAACTTTGAAATCAATGTAGCGAAATTGTTCTACGTTCATGTGATGAACTTTTGCCGCCAACACGTCGTGGGACTCCTAAACAACCAGGAATCGCTGACACCAGGAGTCAATTCGAGGTGGAAGAGCCGATACGAACGGTTGGAAAAAACCTTCACATCACTGATGCATTTGGCAGTCGAACGTTGTAATGACAAAATCTCCAGTTGACACTTAAAATTCAACATTAGCCTCAACAGAGAGAGAGAGAGAGAGATGCTAAGTTCAGCTATGTCATTCGTGATCAACGTATCATTCCGTATTGAAAATATCTTACATATCACATAACCTAAATGAACAACAAATATTAAGAGAAACCATCATCATGATAAGTTTTACAACTTTTCAAATACGTCGGACCAGAAAGTATATTAATGAGCGTGCGCTTGTCGCATGGGTAGTAGTATCTCTGAGCAGGTTATGAAATCTATAACCGTTTTCAACGACAATGTGAATCTCTCTCTCTCTCTCTCTCTCTCTCTCTCTCTCATTGTTAGTTCCATGCCTCCTTGCATTTCTGCGCGTTCGTCCGTCCATTATTCTTTATCGAAATTGTTTTTTTCATTTTTTTCTTTCACAGTTAATTAATCCGCTACGGAATACGAAGTTCAAAAGCCCATTCTATTTTCTTACATTTCAACTCCTTCGTATTCCCTTTATCGTCTTACTTCATCTCTCTCTCTCTCTCTCTCTCTCTCTCTCTCTCTCTCTCTCTCTCTCTCTCTGGCAACGGATTACGTGAGAGGAATAAATGAACTAAGATGTACAACGGCAATGCATTACATGCATTTCCTTAACAAGTAAAATTTGTACTTTTCCGTTTGTTGAGAACTTGGCGCCCAACGCTACCAATGAACAACAAATGACAACTACGAAGAAGAGAAGAAAATTGTTGTGACAATAAAGGTTTTCGTTGACTTTCACTATGCCACGTGCTTCACTGCCGGTTTCGTAGCTTTCCCGCTTCTCAAGTTGAATAATTAAATATGGAAAATGAAGGAAATTCAGAGTTTTAGCTTACGAGTATAAGACCTTTGTTCATGGCGATATTTAGAGCTCTGTCCTCTTTAGATGAAAATGTATTTTTGCTAATGCTTCTCTAATCCTGCGTAAATTGCCAATGCAAAATTGAAGAAACGTCTGTCGTTACGCGCGCACACATACACAAACGGTATATACGTGTGTATATATCTATATAATATATGTATATATATATAATATATATAATATATATATATATTTGTATGTAAAAACTACTAGTTTTAACTTTTAACGAAATCGTTTGTACAAATAGTCAGTAAACATGACTGATAATTGCCTTGATTTTACACACAGACAATCACACACAAACTAAACATACATAACTATATATATATATATATATATATATATATATATATATATATATATATATATATATTTGAATTTCTAATCACATCACCGTGATTCACATACATGCATTAAGCTACAAATGTCCTTTAATATCCAATTCGTTCTACCTCGGAATTAATATATTTTCAAAATATATGTTAACCGAAGGGAAATTTTTTAGTTGATAATTTCTCGCCGATTCGAACCGGCGGACAGAGGAGAAATCAGGACTTCAGTGATATTACCGACTTTGCTAACAATAATATATAAGATATATATATGTATGTGTGTGCGTGTAGAGTTAGAGTTGAATAATATATAATTATACAAATATATACATGTTCATATATGATTGTACATATTTATATATACACATAAATATTTACATACAGGTTACACCGAACTGTCCACTATTTCCCAAAAGTAACGAAGACGTCCCAATCAGTTCGGAAATGGCCCGATAAGGTATCCGTATCCGTTACGACGCAATAAATCACTTATCGACTCTCCCCTCCAATACGTACCCTGTCCTCCTGCAAAGGAGATAACGGAGAAGCGGAGAAGAAACTCGCTAAAATCGTGTATAGAGGCGATAACCAGCGACAAACGGGAATGACGAAAAAACTCCGTGAACGCGCCTTTTGGCACATTGCTGGTTGTACATGAATGTTATGGTTTCTTGCAGGTTTTTCTTGTTATTACAAGGTAACGATGTTAAATTGTGTCGACGATGATGATATATATTATAACCTTATTAATAATAATAACAACAATAATGATAATGCAATTTGTATTCACATGCTAATGGCGCTGGTGATGATGTTATATTATATTTTTATTAATCATAATAATAATAAAATTAAATTTGTATCCATATACTTTTATGTGTAATAAACTCCGCTTTCATATTTGCTGTCGTCCAGCCCGGGCAAGCTTCTTGACGGTGCCTAAGTCCGAGCTAGGAATGGTACATAACTTCCCTAGCGGCGGGACGCCTCGTCTCGTCCCCTATCTTGCAGTACCGTCATGTTTAACGGCATGGGTAATAATAATATAATAATAATAATATTAACGGTATGGGTAATAATGTTAATATATAATTATCCGAACAGATAGGGTGAAACGTGCCAATAGACCAGACGTGACGTTGATTTACAGATTCAAGAAGAAAGTATCACTCAATGATGTCGCTATACCATGGGACACCAGAGTAGATGAGAAAGAAAGAGAAAAGATTGATAAGTATCAAGACCTGAAAATAGATATACGAAGGATATGACGGTGGAAATTGTATCCATATTCATAGGAACACTAGGAGGCACGATCCAAAGATCCCTGAAAAGGAACCTGGAAAAGACTAGATGACGAAGTATCTCCAGGACTCGTCCAAAAGTGTACGCTACTAGGAACAGCGCATATAGTGCGAAAAGTGAAGGACTCCTAAGGAGGCAGGATGCAACCCTAAACCCCACGCCATAATAACCACCCAGCCGAATAGAATAACTGTGATAGACCAAAATAATGATAAATAAATAAAATCATAGAAAGTGGGGGCTGATAAAATGAACAAGATCGAAAGGAGCAGACCCCCTTGCTCTCTTTATGGCCACTCTGGGTTGTTTTATGGCTGCCTCAGGGTTCTTGCTTTACGGCTTATTTAAGGATTTTTTATGGTCAGCGGGGGTAAAGACCCCATGTTGGCTGGGCCACAATTTCCCTTTATTATGGAGTCACGGAAAAACA
>NC_061090.1:26077986-26082986 GCF_015104395.2 Macrobrachium nipponense | reverse complement strand
GAATTTCACCATGCCCTTTGGTGCGTTGCTCGCCAGTCTAAGCAACAACGAGAAAGCCGTCATCAAAAAAATAGAGAAGATTCTCTACAAGATAATAGTGCTGAAGCAGCAATCATTTTTAACAAAACATGTCTACGAGAGGGTCTCCTTCCGAAATAATAATAACAATAATAATAATAATAATAATAATAATAATAATAATAATAATAATAATAATATCCTTTCAGCTCAGGCCCATATACAGGTATAAACAATGTAGTAGAGACATTACATCACGCAAAATTAAGACACGAATCTCAGTAATTAACTTTGCAAAAATCACAACCACAATTACAAATTACAACTTAACAACCCGACGCTTATTACCGCACACCGTCACAACAATCACAACCAAAATTACATATTACAAGTTAACAACAACACGACGCTCATCACCGAACACCGCTACAAAAATCACAACCACAATTACATTTTACAAGTTAACAACACGATGCTCATTATCGAACACCGCCACAACAATCACAACCACAATTACATTTTACAAGTTAACAACACGACTCATCATCGAACACCGCCACAACCTTAAATATGAACTGGATTTAACAGTATTAATACACGATTTTACTCATTCAGTAATCAACACTGCAAAAATCACAACCACAATTAGGACAAATTACAAGTTAATAACAACACGACGCTCATCACCGAAAACACCGCCACAACAATCACAACCACAATAACGCGATGATACTCATCACCCCCACCTCTTCCCCCGCGGGCGGGTAACGAGACCCGGTCATGCGATATGGGTAACAGTAATCTCGGCGATGGCGGGCGCTGATTGGCCGCCCGCCCCGCTATGGGCGTCGACCACTCGTCCGTCGGCTCTTAAAAGTGGGCCATAGGAGAAGCCATACCGCCACTGAATGGGGAGTGAGGGAGGGAAGGAGGGGGGTGGGGTATGGGTAGTCGGGTATGGTAAGGGGTAGGGGCGGGTAATGGCCCTCTGGGGTATAGAGCGACCCAAGGGGCTGTGAGGGATGATGATGGCATGGAGATCAGGCAGCGATAATGATGATGAATAATAGTAAATTATAGTGATGATGATGATTGATGATAGTGATGATAATACAGAAAGATAGTGATGCTGATGAGAAAAATAGTGATCATAATTATGAATGATAGTGACGATGACAATGATAAATAAAAGTGAGGATAATAATGAAGGATGAGGATGATGAATAGTGATGATAATAATGAATGATAGTGGTGATGAAGTTGAATAATAGTGATGCTAATAACGAATAATAGTGATGATGATGAATGGTGATGAATAGTATAATGATAATAATGAATAATAGAGATGATGATGATGATTAGAATGGATTTTAATAATAAAGGATGATGACGAATAACGATGATAATAATAATGAATGATAGTGATGATGTTGAAAGTGATAAATAGTAATGATAATAATGAATGATAGTGATGGTGATGAATAGGCACCATAGCGAAAAATAAAAGACTGTAATACGAGACGAAAATACACTCAAAATAACATATGAAACAGCGTTAATAACGATAATAGTGATTAAACAAAGTAGAGAGCAAATTTAAAAAAAAAAGCAAATAGCGAGAATTTAAATCCAATAAAGGAAATAAAACGAAAATATAACTATACAATAGCGAGGAAGTACGGAGAAGACAAAATGAAATATGATCGCCAAAAACGTCGATAAGGAACAACAAATGGTGCTTTGAGGCGTTCATAGCGAAATGTAAAGAAAAGACCTAAATATACCATTAAAAAGAGAATGGAATAAAGTATAGCTTCTGAGCGGCAATATATAATAATAATAATAATAATAATAATAATAATTAATAATAATAATAATATACTTAGGAAGCAGACCCTCTCTCAAGCATACTTTATCAAAAGTAATGGCTACTTCAGCAGAGTTACTCTTGAAAAGATTCTTCTCTACAAGTGTAACGCTGCTGAATTAGCCATTACTTTTTATAATAATAATAATAATAATAATAATAATAATAATAATAATAATAATAATAATAATAATAATAATAATAATAATAATAATATGCATGGTACGCATATTATGGTAGCAATAGTTTTTTAGCTACCGTCGCTGAACAGCAGTTGCAGGAACAAAGACTGAAAGGTAAGGCATTAATAATAATAATAATAATAATAATAAGAATAATAACAGTGGTGGTAATAGTAAACCGGAATGCCAACAAAAAAGAAACAGGGAAAGATATTAATCAGAGAAACAAAATAAAAGTGCAATAACAATATAACAGCGACATCCAATAAAGATAAGAAATAAGGCGGGCATTGCAATAGTTATAACAACACCAATTAGACTCTCATCAAGATCAAATTCTCGCTCTCCATCTTTCCAATGACTAAGATTATCTTCTCGCTTCACTGTTCATGATTTTTTTTCCTAGTCTAGACAGCCCGCCTGATAACGAAACTTGATCATGAAAATCTATACGTTGCATAATGTTGGTAAAAAGGAGTTGCTTAGACGCCTAAGAATGTCATCATGAACACCGCTGAATGGCCTAAGTTGCCCCAGTGCTTGGTACAAGGCCAAAAATCTATATAAATCAAAATAAAGAAAACAACAGGAATACTACGTCTCGCTGTCTCTCAGACGAAGCTGGTTCGAAGGACCGTCCACAGACGGTATAAAAATTGTGGCACACATTGCGGGCTGCTCTACGGGCAAGAGCCCATGCTGGCATAAGGTCAACTAAATCTAAAACCATAACAATCGCACAAAACTTATACTTCGCCAGTTCTTGGACGATTCACCCCAGATACGGGAATTAAAGAACTATTCCAGTTTGAGATTCCTGAAGAACATCTGCGGCTCTTCAACGTTTCGAAGTGATATCGGGATTAACGAAATTGAGTTGAGTTGAGTTGAACAGAGAATTTAGGCCAAAAGCCAAGCACTGGGACCTATGAGGTCATTCAGCGCTGAAATGGAAATTGACAGTAAAAGGTTTGAAAGGTGTAACCGGAGGAAAACCTCAAAGCAGTTGCACTATGAATCAAGTGTTAGGAGAGGGTGGAAAGTAAGATAAAGAAGGAGAATACGAACGGAGGTACAGTAAAAGGAACGAAAGCGGTTGCAGTTATATATGGGGCAAAGGCACGCTGCAAAGAACCCTAAGTAATGCCTGTAGTGGATCAACGAAATTCGCTGGGGTCCTAGTGTCGTTGTATATTGTTACATAAATCGTCTGCTTACCTATACGTTATGTATCGATTAGTCGTCTTCGAAACTCAATTCACCAAAATCATGCAACGTAGATTCTCATTATCAAATTTCACTATCAGTAACTTGCGCGATGCCAAAACATCATGAACATTGAATCGGAAAGGTGATCTTAGTTACTGGAAAGATGAAAAACGAGAATGTTATCTTAACGACAGAATCTAATCGGTATAATAATTACTGCCAAGTACGCCTTATTACTTGTCTTTATTGAATGTCGCTGTTATGTTTTCATTACGATTTTATGACGTTTCTCTTGTCATTATCTTTCCCTGGAGTTCTTGCAGAACCATTTTCATAATCATCTGCGTATAGCAAAGGATGGTTATTGTAATTCCGTTGATAATACAGCCAGGAATTGGGTCAGTACACGTTCCAGCGCAAAGTTAAGCATTATAGAGATATGGTATAGGAATGCCCACCTTGACGAGGTAATTTGGAGGACGCGAAATTGTTAAATAAAAAGTTGCCACATTTGACACAGAACTGACGAGTGGAGAACCAACAAGATAGCAAATAAAAATAGATCAAAGGAAATGTCTTTTTGAAAATATCGAGAGAAGTTACAGATGGTTTGCTCTGTCGGAAGGAAAACTAGATATACTGAAAGAAAAGATTCAAATATCTTTGATAAATGCGTAGCGATTACTACTGGGAGATAGTTACTTATGTCAGTTACATCTTACAACTTGTTTTTGCAGCATCGTCTCTCCACTGCGTCCCCTACTCTTTGACAAAGCTGGTCTTCCGACTTGTATATTGAATACCATTCTACGTGAGCGGACAATGGCTGAAACGAATTTCCTAGACATTGCATTTGACCATAGTTGCTTTACTTAGCCGACGCGACGGTGCCCAAAGCAAGTTAGAACTGGGCCACTGCCTGTCTCATTAGTCCTGCAATGGAACCTCTTCTTGGATCAACATATTGGCCTACAGTAAAATTATGTAACCGAGTGTGTGATTATAGTTCTTTAAAAAAAAGTCATTTCAGTCGGGTTATTACGGAAGTCAACGGAAGGTATCTTAATATTAATCCGTCTGAATGCACCTGCCTAGATGCGTTAGGGTTTTGCAAAGCATTTGAGGGTTAAACCGGAGTTTAGTTTCGGATGCAATCACGAGAGCTCATGCACGGCTTTCCAATCATTCTTAAAACCCTATCTAATAAGAGGCGTTCTATTATCCGAGGGGCTCGAAAGGAAAGGAGGGATGGAGGTAGTAAATGTAATCAGCAGTGAGATCTGAATATCATATACGACTTGAAGAAAAAGTTAAGTATATCTTAGTTTAACCAGACCACTGAGCTGATTAACAGCTCTCCTGGGGCTGGCCCGAAGCATTAAAGAGTTTTATTTACGTTGCTAGGAACCAACTGCTTACTTAGCAACGGGGGCTACAGCTAATAATGTGGGATCCGAACCACAATATATGGAGAAATGAATTTCTAATCACCAGAAATACATTCCTCCGATTCCGTGCTGGCTACAGCAGCTGGGAGGAACCGCTGACTACTAGATCGGCATAGGCCAGTACGCAAGCGACTCGTCCAGTGAGGAACTATACATACGACTTGATAGCCGAATAATCTGTCACTCTTGTAAGTAATGAATGACACTGTTTTGTAAATTGAGGCACGCCCTCTGCAAGAAAAAAAAAAAATTACGTCATCTTCGGCGCTATTTGAT